>NC_089768.1:11875000-11907500 GCF_040412425.1 Macrobrachium rosenbergii | reverse complement strand
TCATGGACGAAAGAGAATCTCAAAGGATCATATTTATTGTTCCATTAAATTAGTCTCTCTCGCTATCAGAAATTAATTTCGACTAATGAATTTATGGATTTCTTCTGTATGAAGATAGATTTCCTTTTCCCAATAAATTTTTTATTCGTTTTATTAAGAACGTTAGGTGTGCAGTATACCACACGCCCTCTCTCGAAAACACGATATATAATTTGCATCGATAGAGACCCCCGTCGAAAGAATGGCCACATTTTGGAGAAGGAATAAAATACGAGCGACCTACTGAATCTTCGTGGAAAATCCTTATATAGGCGCACAGTAGGCCTTAATAGATTTGAAGGCCATAACCATAAAGTGCCGCGGATGATATATCGACAGCACTCGATAATGGGCTACTGGAATTTTCCAGAGACGCTGGAACGAGTTTTGTTAATGGGAATGTTGCTCTCACGGAAGGAAGGTCATCGTTTCGCTCATGCCCGCTTTCACTTAATGGTCCAAGTTTCGCATGGAAGGTGGGTGTGTTCGCGCGCTCCAAGGATAAGAAAAGGATAAAGTTTTGAGTTTTGGATGCAGAACAAAAGCCGAAAAAGAGTCACGATAGGTAGGTTATACCGTGAAAATGAAGCGTAAGGTGAACTCCGTACAAGTCGTCCCTAGTTTGACAAACTGGCGTAAGTCATTTTTTCCCCATTCTGAGAAAATGGACTTTAAAGGTTTTGATATTCTTCGGCGCCTCTGATTGGCTCATCTTTTGAGGATATTAGGTTTGAAAATGTGACAACACAGACAGCTGAAGTTCTGATATGTTATAGAGTATCAAACACTGAGTGGTTTTGGCAGGAGAACTCAAAAACTTTAAAAAAGATGGGTTACGCTAGTTCGTCAAAACAGGGACGAATTATTGCTCGGGAAATTGTTCCACTTTTCGTCAGGTTAACGATTCTTCGAGCACGTTCAGGAAGTCCAATTTTGTGACGATGTGTAAAATTCATCATTAAAGCCCTGGATCTCTTCTCGGGTATTGAAAGAAAATATTTGCTTATGAAAGGTAAAACCAGATGCCTGTAAAATCTGGTTAACCCAATATTGTTCACCCAAGTCACTTTGCGTATCCTTTCGTCTAGCGGTCCTGCCTGCCCTTGAATGTTACGATATAAGGGAAACTTTCACTTATTATCATTGATTACTAACGTGCTCAATGGTAATTTATGATGTATGTCCAAATTGTCATGTTATATTCATGACTGATGGCTTACAACATTGTTATTTTTTGTTTGCACCTTTGCTCAGTTTGAAAGGTAGATCATATTTTAGTATAATTTTTGTCTTTTTGTAGAAGTATGAGCAAGTTTATTGTCTTGAAAACCCCTCTCTCTCTCTCTCTCTCTCTCTCTCTCTCTCTCTCTCTCTCTCTCTCTCTCTCCTCCTTTGAAAAGGAAATCTCGTTGTTTTCATGCTGTAGAAATGACCCTTAAATACTGCCAGAGGTGTGACTATTATACTTTTTGTTTTGAACAATTCGATAATGTTGAATTTCAGTTATATATATATTTTCTGTTCGTTAGTCGAATAACAAAGGTAAAAAGAATTTTTCAGACTTAGTAACATCACAAAAAAATATGACAAATGGTTTTTTTTTTGTAAAAACTATTTAAGTTGATTTTGTGCATGTGCTCTTTAGTGCTTTTAAAGCAGTAGTGAAGAGGACATTTTGTAAACTAAGAGTACAAGATAGTACTTTTGCAGTGACAATCTCCCATTCGGACCATGAGTATAGTTGTAGGCAGTCTTGTGTTGGGAGAAGTGTCGTGTATGAAAAGGAGGTCGAGTAAAAAAATATCCTCTGACTCCAGATAGAATGGTTCCACTAAGAAATATTATGAAGGACGAGAGGATGCATTCTGAAGCGTGGAATGATTTAATGCAGCATTTCCCAAAAGCTCATATACGAGCAGTGTTAATTAGGAGAAACGTTATTCTCGCAAAACATCATTTTGCGTTGCATTGTAGGGAAACCAATTAATGGCAACCGCGGGGCCAACCATCCTGGGTTTTGCCTTCGAGAGAATTTCTCTCATTTTTCTTTTCCAGTCTTTTTCCATCATTATCTTCGTCTTTTATATCCTGCAACCCATCCCCCGCGCCTTTGTTTCCTCCTGAGTCTCCATTTTTCCACTCCCTTTTCGTCGTGGTTCCATTCTTAACGTTATATTATTTCTCCATCTCTATTAAGGGTTATCTATTGTTGTGCAAATAAGGGGAGATTTTTCCACGGGGTATTTTTGCCATCTTATTTAAATTACGATCTGATCCGATATCGTAATATTAAATATCCGTGCGCCAAATATTACGGACTCCCTTGTTGTTCTACTTTTGCTGTTACGCTCCGTAAAATTCCGGAGAGATATATGATCATTATCTCTTGTAATGCGTAATTAGTTACTGGGTATAATCATCAGTTCCATGTCCCACTTTGTTTTGCTGTTTTCTCGTGTTAGATCTTATTTCGACTAGTTCCCTTCCCCCTCTCTCTCTCTCTCTCTCTCTCTCTCTCTCTCTCTCTCTCTCTCTCTCTCTCTCTCTCTATCGTTAATCAACGTCTCACTGCAAATCCAAATCTCTCTCTCTCTCTCTCTCTCTCTCTCTCTCTCTCTCTCTCTCTCTCTCTCTCTCTCTCATTAGTAGATCATTAATTATAAGATTAATAAAGTGACGTTTCCAATAGAAATCTTTCATTTGATGACATCTATAAGTGCAGACTATAGTTTAGATAGAATTGGCGCAAATATGAAAGTGTTTTGGTAAGCAAATAGAAAAAAAAACTGGGTAAAGAAAACTCATCTTAGGATTATCCATCTAATTGAACATCAAAGGGAGAAAATTAATGACTTTCCTCTCTTTTTTTTCCAGGTAAGAGCTCAAAGCAGTTGAGATTTAACGACCTGCAACCCGCGGACTCAAAGTAAGTTTTTTTTTTCATTAATCTTGGACTATTAGTTTGCCTCTCTTATTTCATTGCTGCTGGTGCCTCTCTCTCTCTCTCTCTCTCTCTCTCTCTCTCTCTCTCTCTCTCTCTCTCTCTCTCTCTCTCTCTCTCTAAGTTTTGCTTTATTAATCTTGGACTGTTTTTCTTTTATTGCTGCTCTCTCTCTCTCTCTCTCTCTCTCTCTCTCTCTGTAAGTTTTTCTTTTATTAATCTTGGACTGTTAGTTTGCCTCCTCTTATTTCATTGCTGCTTGTGCCTCTCTCTCTCTCTCTCTCTCTCTCTCTCTCTCTCTCTCTCTCTCTCTCTCTCTCTCAGTGTCTTCACATATCTTATACGGAAAGAAATAGGTTTCAGTAGATGTTTAAATCTTATTGAGGTACTGGCATTGGAATTAGGCTACCTGTGGTTCATGCAGCTGTGTAGACGTGATATTTGTTCTGTTTTATCCTAAATTGTTTGTCTCTAAACTGGTTTTGGTCATCTGATTTTATTACAAAGATATACAGGTTCAGCAATGCCGTTTTCGTCATGAAGAAACTAAAGATAGCAGTACCCAGAAACATTTAATTAAAAAAGTAACATTATCCAGTGATCTAAAGCATTCAGTTTTCTTAGTTTTGCCATTCTCTGGTACTCAGATCTATTCTTATCACTTACTGACATCACTATCTAGATGTTTTGTAATGCAGTGGTATGGTAACCAGTATACCTAGGAAGCCAACTTACTTTTGAAATCACCTTGGCACTGCCATGATGCAGTCTTTATCTCTTGTGTCTTATTGTTTAAACGCAATTATTTTTATTTGCAAGGCTAGAAGTAAATTTATATTGAACTTAGTGTTATTATTACCATTCAGCAGAATGGCAGTAATTATAGCGCTGAATATCTATCTAATTTATCAGAAGAATATCGATTTAGTAAGTTGAAACGATATTTTTAGCAATGTACATTACAGACAAGAATTTTACGTTCAAAGTATTTGGGTCTGTAGTTTTGATTACTCTTCCACTGCCATAGCCTTATTGACAATACTCCATTGTCTTATTTACAATGCAAGTCTTTATCACCTGAGAGAATAAGTTTGTTAACACCAAGAGGCGGAACACATTTGTTCGCTCTTGCCAGGTTTGTTTTGTTGAGCCCATTAAAAGAGGTAAATGTTGTCAGTTAAGGTAAAGTTGACACCAAGAGGCGGAACACATTTGTTCAATCTTGCAGGCTTGTTTTCTTGAGCTTATTAAAAGAGGCAAATGTTGTCAGTTAAGGTACAAAAACAAACTCAGGCCTCTCTCTGGAGTGATAGACGAAATCCCGTGTTTGACTTACAAGCTCACAAAAATAAAGTAAATAGTCCTCTTCATATAAAGTAAATAGTCCTCTTCATATAAAGTAAATGGTCCTCTTCATATAAAGTAAATAGTCCTCTTCATATAAAGTAAATGGTCCTCTTCATATAAAGTAAATAGTCCTCTTCATATAAAGTAAATAGTCCTCTTCATATAAAGTAAATGGTCCTCTTCATATAAAGTAAACAGTCCTCTTCATATAAAGTAAATAGTCCTCTTCATATAAAGTAAATGGTCCTCTTCATATAAAGTAAACAGTCCTCTTCATATAAAGTAAATAGTCCTCTTCATATAAAGTAAATGGTCCTCTTCATATAAACACGAAAAACTCAGGGGCGAAGAGATCACGAGTAAAAGGGCATGTCTTTTTCACTTCGAGAATCCTCCTTGCGGAAAAAGTAGGAAGGTGTTTCAAGGAAGAACCGGATACAGGAAGGGAGGAAGGATTGCAATAGAGTTAGTTCGGCGGAAGAATGCTTACTCCCGTTTCTTTCTGCAGCGTCCATTTGCTAAGATCATATTTCTGAAGGATGCGATGTTCAGGACTGGTCTGCTAGAGACCCAGCGAAGTTCTGGGTTTTGGGGCGTGACCTTTTTATCTGACGTTAGACGTTTTCCATCCTCTTACTTTCTTACGGCGCATTGAGCTTTTAAGTGAATAGGAAACTTTAGGAAGGAAGGAAGGACTCCAAGTATTCCCCAGAGAGCTGGTTGTTTCATGGCTGATTTATTTTCCGTTACTTCAGTAATTTATTTTTTTCCGATGGAAAAAAATGATATTTTGATACACTATATTGATATCATGTTCAGGGGAAATCAAGATCTTCATATTCAGCTTTTATTCGTTTCAACATTTTAACTACTTCCTCGTGAAAACTCTCAGTATAGTATTTACCGATATTACATTTCACTCAAATAATCCTTTCGCCTGTTATTGTTTATTGATGGTTCATTGTTACTCTGAACTAGTATTTTGTCTACAGTACCTAGGTGTCGACCCCAAATACGTTATCCAACCATTCGTCCAGCTGTATTTTTCAGTATGCTTAGAAATTTTATAGATTACCTTCGACTACCGACAGAACGTGAACTCCTGTTTTACAACTTCTGCACAGAAAGACAACCCTTATCTCAGTCTCTCTTTTTAATTCTCTGTAAAAGAAAACTATTGTGCCGGCTTTGTCTGTCTGTCCGCACTTTACTCTGTTCGCACTTTTTACTGTCCGGCCTCAGATCTTAAAAACTACCGAGTCAAGCTCTTCGTTGGAAGAGTCGGTAGAGCTGTGGACTAGCACTCGCTAGACCCGAGGTCGAGTCTCCGGCCGGTTGATGAATAGTTAGAGGAATTTATTTCTGGTGATAGAAATTCATTTCTCGCTATAATGTGGTTCGGATTCCACAATAAGCTGTAGGTCCCGTTGCTAAGTAACCAGTTGGTTCTTAGCCATGTAAAATAAGCCTAATCCTTCGGGCCAGCCCTAGGAGAGCTATTAATCAGCTCAGTGGTCTAGTAAAACTAAGGTATACTTAACTTATAGGGTTGCAAATAGGTATGTTGATCATCTACCCCCCCAGTCATCAAACACAACCAAATTGCAGCCCTCTAGCTTCAGTAGTTTTTATTCTATTTAATGTTAAAGTTAGCCATAATCGTGCACCGGGCAGTGGTTAAAGTGTCATGGGCCGCGGTTCATACAGCATTGTACCGAGACCACCGAAAGATCGATCTGCTTTCGGTGGTTTTGATCATACGCTGTAGCGGCTGTACAGAAAACTCGAATGCGTTTTTGGTTTTTTTTTTTTTTTTTTTAATACCTGGTTCCCTTACTTATTGTTTCGTTGGCGACATGGCATGATATATCTGTGAAACGCTTGTGATGTGAGAATATTGGATATTTTATGTTGGGTATGGAATTTGACGTTTGTTTTTCATTTTACTGTGCAGGTTCAGAATCTTAATTATAGTCTAATTTGGTTATTTTTGGGGGGAAAGAAATCAACATTAGTACGTTTAAATATAAAAACAAAGGTTAGGGTGAAAGGGGGCATAATGTTTTAATCCTTTTAGGGTAAACTGACCACTGACCACCTGGTACCTAATTAACAGCTTAGATCAAGAGTAGCTTTTCATTCTGTTTTTTATTTATAGAAAAAAGGGTATAACACCCAGATCTCTTGATACTATAAAAAGTAAAAATATATATGGTAATTATAGTATATCTATATATATATGTATCTATTTGTAATGTATATATGTATATATATATATATATATATATATGTTATATATATATATATATATATATATATATATATATATATATATATATTGTTGTGTTTATGGATAAATTAATTATATATGAATTGTATTTTTTCTGTAACCACATAAATCATTCCTATGACCGTCCTGCAAGCTGAATATTTTTTTTTTTTATCCGAGAAGTTCCCAATTAAGTAAAAATCTTTAGGTATATAGTTTAGGTCAAACGGATGAGTTCCATCATTAAACACCTCAGTCTTTCATGATTTCTTTTCCTCTTTGATGACTTCGTTTTTTGAAACACACTATTCCAACTTTATGTAGTGTTAAGATTTTTTTTTCTTTTTTTTTATTTTTGTCCAATAAGTAAATGACGAAGGGAAGGGCCCAGAGAGAGAGAGAGAGAGAGAGAGAGAGAGAGAGAGAGAGAGAGAGAGAGAGATTTGGAATTGTAGTGAGTCGTTGATTATAGTAAGAGAGAGAGAGAGAGAGAGAGAGATTTGGAATTACAGCGAGACGCAGATTGAATAGGAGAAAGAAAGAGACGTTGATTAAAGTAAGAGAGAGATTTTGGAATTGTAGTGAGACGTTGATTAAAGTAAGAGAGAGAGAGAGAGAGAGAGAGAGAGAGAGAGAGAGAGAGAGAGAGAGAGAGATTTGGATATGTAGTAGACGTTGATTAAAATAAGAGAGAGAGAGAGAGAGAGAGAGAGAGAGAGAGAGAGAGAGAGAGAGAGAGAGAGAGAGAGAGAGAGAGAGAGAGAGACGTTGATTAAAGAGACGTTGATTAGAGTAGGAGAGGAGGGAGAGAGTTTGAGTGGCAAAGTTTCAAAGTTTGTTCCCTAATTAGGTATATTTCTCCGTCCCTTTAGTCTTGCAGTTACCATAAGTATGTATACATGAGACTGATTATGTAGTCCAGTGGAAGGAGTCAGCCCACACTCAAAAATAGCCAGTCCAAGTTCACTCCTCGCCGAGCCAAGCAGCGAAAATCGAAGTTCTGGAAAATATATAGACTGCGAATCTGGAAGGAAGCGCCAGCAATCCGCTTTTTTTTCCCTTTTACTCTTCAGCCTTCCTCAAACTATTCCAAAGTATTGGGTCCCAGAGTAAGTTTTTTCCCTCCAAGTTGTAAGGAGAGGTGTTTCGAATTCTTAAAGATTTAGGGATTAATTATAGCTGTTGACCTGGGAGACATCGGTAGCGTCTGCATTTGGCAAGTTGCAAGCTTACATACATACACACACATACTTGTGTACATACATACGTACATACTTACAAACATACAAACAAACAAACATGCATACATATATACATACTTATATACTTACCAACATAGAAAGATACATACATACGTACATACATACATAAATGCTTACATACAAACATACAAACAAACATAAATGCATACTTATGTACTTACATGCATGCATACATACATACGTACATACATACATACATACATACATACATACTTACAAAAATACAAACAAACATGCATACATACGTACATACATACACACATACATACTGAATAAAAGATATATGGGGGAAAGAGAATAGTCTGTTTATTCTGACGAAACAGAAATTAACACATGTGGAATAAACACAGTTTGAATCAAGGTGGTTCAGAGAAAGCAAACTTTAATATTATGTCTTTGTAAGGTCATGCCGGCGACGTTAATTGAGATGTAGGATTGGAAAGCTAAGTAATGTCTAGGAAAAAAGTGATGGAAAAGCAGAGGCGTAAGAAAAAGATTGATTTACGTATGAATGAAGATATGAAAAGTATTGGTTCACACGCATAAAAGACTTTGAGAGAAAGTTGATCGAAATAAACTGAACCTTTACAAACGCAAGTCCAAAGGAGAAAGATAGAAGGGTAATTTACATGTAATCTAAAGTAAGTCTGCTGGAAGAGAAGAAGAGAATCCTTTACTGTCGTGTGCATTTTATAGTGTCTATGTGCTTAGGTGAATGTTTTAAATGGTGAAAAGTCTCGGTACAAGTTGAAGACGAAATAGATTAAGGAACGCTGGTGTAGGGAAATTTACAGATTGTGAAAAGAGCCAGAATAATTTTTAAAAAATGCTAGATTCATCGTCAGAGTAAAATGAGCATATTCGGAGCGTAAATTTAAGGAAATAAAGATATGATGGAATCAGTGGCGGAGGAGGGTCTAAGAGAAAAATTTTCATGCAGGGAGATGAAAGCCAAAGCGAATGTTGGAGAAGTATGTGGAACTGGGAATCTGAGGCAGGAAATGAATCTTTCGTGTAACATGCAGGGAATTCTGAATGTGATTTCAGAGCTGTTGTACGGAATGGAATTATTGTTATCGAAGAACGGAATGTTTAGGTGGACGAATTAAACGAATTAAGCTACGCAACAGAGTGCCCTTAGATTAAGGAGCTGGTGGAAATGACTGAAAAGAAATAATGATATTGGCTAGGTTTAGCAGTTGATACAGGGCAATAAAAGATAGCGGAGCGTGAGGAGGTAAATTATTGAAATATTTTACGAATTAAGTGCCGTGTGCACGAGTAAAGTATATATATATATGTATTATGAATGTGTATGTATATGTATGTATGTATATACATATATATTATATATATATGTGTACATATATATATAATATTTATATATACACAATTTTAGTAGCAGTTTTAATTATAATATCTTATATTCTAGTTTGTCTCTCGGAGACAATATTGGTATATATAGCAGTGGCTCGTATTTGTTATCTTAGACAAAAGATATCTCATTATTCTAGTAATAATTTCTGTCTCAAACTTTCGTAGCTACCGGAATTGCTTGTAAAACATTCACAAGTCTTTTGGCTTTTACCCGCAAATGAGGATTTTGTGTTTCCATAAGCTCCGGATTTTATCAGTTTATTTACCGTTTCATCAAGCTTTAACTACCCCTCGGAAAACTTTTTTTTTTTTTACACCCTTTTTTCGGACAGCTGGGCGCTATCACGGGAAACTTTTCTCTCTTTTTTTCAAGTTCCATTTAACTTGATGTGTGTGTTCCATCATACGTCCCTACGGAGGCCTCTCAATCTCCCCCGTCTCCCCTTAATCCCCACCCCCACCCTCACCCGACGTCTCCCCTTTTTCACTCAGTTCTGTTAGACTCACCATAGACATTGGTACCGGATGGCTGTAATAGAAACGTTACAATATTTACGTGTGCGCAGAGAGAGAGAGAGAGAGAGAGAGAGAGAGAGCGCTCAGTAATAATGATTATGATTATGTTGGTAATACAACCATAAGGGTGAGTTCATAGCATATATTCCGCAGTAGATTGTCATCACGTCAAAAACATTCAGATATCAAGTAGAAGTGAAAACTATTCCGGAATATATTTCAATTTCAGCCGGTGGTTTTGTTTTTACTCTGTTTTTTTTTTATAACACAACCAGAACACACATTGTTCGTTACCTAAAGGCTAATGTTTTCTCATAAAAAGAATGCATAGCATTTCTAAGTCTTTCAGCGCGAAAATATAGTCATTTATTTTGAATTGGACATATGCACTTGGAAAAGAACAACGTGTCACAAAAGTATATAAGTAGGTAACATTTCACCGTAAGTAGCCAGTCATTTTGTACAAAATATTGTATCACGCATGGACACGGTTTGAAATAGAAACTAGAAAAGAGAGAGAGAGAGAGAGAGAGAGAGAGAGAGAGAGAGAGAGAGAGAGAGAGAGAGAGAGAGAGAGACTGAAGGATACTGTTATGATATAGACCAAATGTGAGGATGTGTCCCTTTTACTAGAATATAGAAATTGTTTAGTTGGTGATTTCCTTTTACATGGCATCTGGATCACAAAAATGTTGAATGATTAATGGAAATTTTAGAGTAAAAAAATTTTTTTTTTTTGTCCAAGGCCCTCGTCGTACATGAGAACGGTTCAGAGAAATTTTACGTTTCCGCGATTTTTTGAATTTAAATATTTTCGTGTCTGCATTGCAATGCATTTCTTCGTATGCAAGAATTCTGTATATCAGTCTGCGTCTTCAACATTGAAAACATGTTTTGAACTCTCTCTCTCGTCTTCTTTCCTCCTGCAGCCTGAAGCATTCAGTCAGAGCAAAAGCATCACAGGGACTGTACTCTCATTCATGTTATAAAAAGCAGAAGTGTTGGGGCGAACGAACTTTGGCACTTCGGCTTAATTTTTCCCTGCGAGTTGTGAGCTTCGCACTTCATCAATTTGCCGTAACTCACAAAGTTGTGTCTCCCAAACAAGGGCGTTTTGCCCGGTTTTATTATTCTCGAACTGTTTCTGGCTGTTTTTGTGGCATGACAGTTTTATATATATACTCGGAGAGAAGTTTTCAACATGATGATAAATTACTTGCTATCCTATTTAAGTTTTCTTGGCTTTAGCCAAATGTTTTTATTACCATCATTGGTTGGGCTTGCTTTTGTAATCAGACGTCTTCTAAATTTGCATTATTTCTCAAATCGATTTTTATTAGCAGTCGGATTAACGTCCCAGGGGTGATGCTGAAACAATGAACGTTACATTAAAATGTAATACAGAATTTAGGTCAAAGGCCAAACATTGGGACCTGTGAGGTCATTCAGCGCTGAAAGGGAAATTGAGAGTAGAAAGGTTTGAAAGGTGTAACATGAGGAATCTTGCAGTTGCAGTATGAAACAATTCTTAGGAGAGGATGGAAATGAAAATGGATGAAAGAGAATATGAACAGAGGTACAGTAAAAGGAATGAAAGGGGTTGCAACTAGGGGCCGAAGGGACGCTGCAAAGAACCTCAAGTAATGTCTACAGTGATTACATTGGAAATTTTGTTAGCGTTTAATGATGTTCTGGTTTACCATTTATAGGTTTAACTTTATATGAGCAAATCTTTTTATTTATTATATCTACCCCGGCCTTCATATTTGAAAATATATTCTCTTGTTTTTGAAAACGATGGATGTCAGTGCGATTGAAAAATTCAATGAATGAATTTGCATGGCTCTGGTTGGCCTCTGTACAGTACGCGTTGCGTTACTTTGAACTGTTACCGTTTTATTTTGAACTGTTACGATTTTATTTTTCTTTCATAGGGATTTATACAGCCGTTATTCGCCTTCAGGTCATAAAAGCTTCCAATGTCCTGTTTAAAGCGTAGATTTTTTTTTCCAAGTATTGTTATTTATGGAAATGTTTAAGGCAAGTATTAGGACGGTTAACAAATATAAATTTTGGCAGTGAACATTTGTCTTTGAACTGCATTGAGAGGGACGTTTTGTTATTGCATTTGCGCCATTAAGGGTTGGCCTGTTTGATGGAGCTGATTTAGAGAGATGTAATCCCTTCCCCTTTGTCAATCAAGACCGTAAATGGTGGAACAGTGCCGGAGCTCTTGCATGACTGGATAGTTACAGGTAACGTTAATCGAGAATGATATTGTATATCTGATTGTATGGACTTCATTTTTATTGTATGTATTTTGTGTGTGCATCATGCGTATGAACATCAGCTACGTATAAAGCTCAAACATTACTGATGAACTTAATGGAATAGCAATTTTTTTTTATTGTTTCTACAGCAAAGTCATTGGAGATTCGCAATAAATATTTTTCATTTAAAACTACAATACGTTCGGAATCTGTACTTCATTCGTTCTGTATCATTGAAAATGTAGGATTTTGTAGTTTTTTTATTCTTTAAAGATATATAACTATCTTGTGTATTTTTAAAACTATATAAATTCAGATTTTATACATTTTCTATCCAAGCAGCAATTTGGTCCTTGTTATGCGTTTTGTATCTTTTTTTTTATAACAGCAAGTTCAATACTCTCACAATATGTAGATTTTTTTGTTTCGTGTGTTAATTACTTTTTTTTTTTTTTTTTTTTTTTTGCTTTCAGTCTTCAGTGTATTTGGTGTGGATGAGACTTCTATTTATTTTTATTTAGCCACAAAACGCTATTTATTCCTTCCATAGCCTTATATCACCTTAGCTTTCGCTTCTTTTCCCATATTTTATATTGAAATATAACTGACCTTTACTATATACCAGAACAATTGAATGTATTTGTTTTTAACACTGACGCTGTTTCATATATTAGTTATCCTTTCCAGATTTCGTTCAGTTCTTAGTTTTCTGAAAAGAAAGCTGTCTTGCCGGCTTTGTCTTTCCGTCCGCACATTTTCTGTCCGCCTTCAGATCTTAAAAACTACTAAGGCTAGAGGGCTGCAAATTCGTATATTGATCAACCACCCTCCAATCGTCAAACATGCCAAATTGCAGCCCTCTGACCTCAGTATTTTTTTTTTTAAATTTTATTTAAGGTTAAAGTTAGCCATAATAGTGCATCTGGCAACGATATAGGCCAGGCTACCAACGGGTCGTGGTTAAAGTTTCATGGGCCGCGGATCATACAGCATTATACCGAGAACGACCGAAAGATAGATTTAATTTCGGTGGCCTTAATTATACGATGTACAGAAAACTCGATTGTGCCGAAGAAACTTCGGCGCATTTTTTAACTTGTTTGTCTGTATGTGGCACTACGGCATGAGTGCCATGTTATCTTAGCTTTGAAATATTACTTGTTATTTTAAGGCCTCTTGAATAACTCGCTGAAGTGTCTTGCTAACCAAAATGATCTGGTCCGTATAGTACCATTATTTGTAGCATATTTGAGAGAGAGAGAGAGAGAGAGAGAGAAATTGGTAAAGAATATCTTTTTCTTTGGGTTTTCATTGTGCTTCCCATTTTAATTATATTAGTACCTCGCTTGACTCCCTTTTCCAGCGTTCCAGTATTCATAAGTCAAATCCGCCATGACGTCCCATCTTGGAGAATCTGGAATTTTTTTCACTGTACTTTCTGTGGTTGATTCGAATTAATTATGGGGCTTAGGATTGTGTTGTAAGTTTTTTTGGTAAATTTGAATACTTTTTTAACCATAATGTTTTTATGTTGAGGATCTTCTGCATGCTATTTTTTTGGTAATATTTAAAACCATTGAAACTTACTTTTTTTTTTTGGTAAGTTTGTAAGTCTTCAAGGATATCTCACATGTTCTCAAACAACTTCCAGTGAAAAATTGAAAACCTTTCATTTAAAATATTTTTGCCCAATTTTCCACCACAATGTACACATCATATAGAATGTATCTTCTTTGCTGTATACATTTGCAAGGAATTGTCATCTGCTATTTTGAACTTGTGCTCAGTATCCGCCCACGTGAAAGGAATCCCAGATACCGTTGCATATTCCTGTGGAAGCCTCTGTCATTCCTCTTTCACATTTTACTTGCATGTTATGTATGAAGGTCTTTTTATTATTATTATTATTATTATTATTATTATTATTATTATTATTATTATTATTATTATTCGGAAGATGAACTTTATTCGTATGGAACAAGCCCACCAAGGGGGCCATTGACTTGAAATTGAAGCTTGCAAAGAATATGGTGGTCATTTGGAAGAAGTAAGAGGAGGTCAAGGGAAATACAGAAAGAAGAGATCTCACTCATTAAAAAATAAATAAAAATAAATTAATAAGTAGATAAAAATGTTAAAATGCAAGGAGAATAGTATTAGGGTTTGCCTATGTAGTGAGTAAGTTGACATTACCAAAAAAAAGTAATAATAATAATAATAATAATAATAATTTTTGGTGAGCTTTACCCGTCCACCGTCAGTCCTTGTCGTGCCCTCGTGTAATGAATAACGTAATCTGATTAACAAGAGATTTAGCAAAGTAATGGTATTTGAAGTGAGCTTACAGATATGCTTGTTATGCACACGCTTATCAAAGCAACCAAATACGATCATTGTACAAAATATTTCGAGGTTTTTGTGGCTGGAAAGTGTCACAAAATAAAATATGTTGATCTTCCTGATTATGTTTTAAAAATTTTTTTTTTTTTTTTTCCCACTCATTCTGATATACCAGCTTAAATGGCACATAGCTTTTGTTTCATTTTATTTTTCCGTTGACTTTTGTAAACTTGGGCATTTGCAATATTGAATAGTTTTCAGCCCTAAATTTTATGTACCTAAGGAAAACCTGTCATGCGGAAATACAGGCCCAGTGTTATCGTTTGTAAAGAATTAGTTTCATAAGTAAATTATTGTTCAATGGCTGTTCCAAAAGTTAACGGGATCCTTTGGGAGCAATTTAGGAATTTAGAATGTATATCTTCAGTTTTTTTTTTAGCATAGCGATCACTTTTATCAAATGTTCATGTACAATAACAACAAAAATTATACTACCTGTATTTGGTAGTTCCTATGCCCTGCGAATTGGTTCTTAAGAGAATTTTGTCAGTGGCATGGTGCCCTAGACTTTGGCTGCCCTTATTCCAGTGAATGGTATTACTTAGAGCCAGCTTTGTTTTTTCTCGCTCCCATGAATTACCTACAATGCTTATAGGGGTTCCCTAGTTCGCCTCTACATAACTTACGAAATAATATAATGTTGTATAATGTTTGGATCCCGTAGGGGGCTAGTGCCTTCAGTGTACTTCATACGGTGAACTGTAGGCATTACTTAAGGTCCTTTGCAGCGTCCCTTCGGCCCCTAGCTGCAACCCCTTTCATTCCTTGTACTGTACCTCCGCTCACATTCTTTTTCTTCGATCTTCCTTTCCACCCTCTCCTAACAATTGATTCGTAGTGCAACTGCGAGGGATTTCCTCTTGTTACACCTTTCAAATCTTTTTGCTGTCATTTTCCGTTTCAGTGCTGAATGACCTCATAGGTTCCAGCGCCTGGCCTTTGGCGTAAATCTGTGTTCTGTATTCTATTCTATAATATTTTGAGGAAAGTAAGTCAAGAATGAATCCACCGAATGGCTTGTTCACTGCAAATCTCTGAAAGACATGTCTTAAAGTGCGTGGTTGAGACACTGGAACAGACAGGCCATGTAGAGAGGAAGTCAAAGGAATGGTTGTATTAGGTTGGGTGGGGATTACTTCATCAAGCCCCTTTTATTTTTATGATGGAATATTTTTGACGGGCTCTGATTATTATTATTATTATTATTATTATTATTATTATTATTATTATTATTAAGATGAACCCTATCCATGTGGAACAAGCCCACAGGGGCCATTGACTTGAAATGCAAGCTTTCAAAGAATACGGTGCACATAAGAAGCAAGAGCTTAGTCACAACTCACTCTCTCCTACCCTGGTCGCGATCTAATGCAGTTGACCAACAACTGGCTACTTAATTGATTATTTAGGTATGCAAATGAATCGTTGATTTATTATGCAGGTATGCAAATGAATCGTTGATTTACTGCGAAATGCACACCACACCATTCTTTTCCAATGGTTGTTCTGTGATAGATTACCGATTTCCTCTGTTCTGGGCCAAGAGTGCTACCAGTTACATCACGTGTATCAAGAAAAAGCTCAGGTCGGTTATTGTGCTGCTCATAATCACAGCGAGGTTAACATAGAAGTTATTTTAAAAAAAATGGAAATCGAGTCACCGACTATAAACCTGATAGCCTGTGGGGGATCTATACATCCATAAGTTCAATTAAATGAGGTCAAATTACTAAAGTTTAATGCGGAAACGTACAGTGTGTTTAAATGACGTTTATTGATGTCAAATAAATACTATGCTATGAATAACTAACAGTATAGAATAATGTCCCCCCAAAAAAACTGATGCTTGAGACAAGATAGGTCGTTAGCATAAACTAGTGGGCGCTTCTAATAAATGGGCATCGAAGTGATGACAAAGCAAGAGTTAAGTATACCTTAGTTTAACCAGACCACTGAGCTGATTAACAGCTCTCCTAGGGCTGGCCCGAAGGATTAGATTTATTTTTACGTGGCTAAGAACCAATTGGTTACCTAGCAACGGGACCTACAGCTTATTGTGGAATCCGCACCACATTATAGCGAGAAATGAATTTCTATCAGAAAAAATAAATTCCTCTAATTCTTCATTGGCCGGTCGGAGACTCGAACTCGGGCCTAGTGGAGTGCTAGCCGAGAACTCTACCGGCTCGTCCAACGAGGAACTGACAAAGGCCAAACAAATTACAAAAGAAGGCCCTACACCACTTTTAACATTATTCCTCTTCTTGATGTTCTTAGACAAAGAAAGGGAAGGGAAAATAACAAATTGATTCCTTCTTCTCCCCTGCTCCAAATCCCTTAGTGCAAGATAGGCGACAAGGCCTTCTGACGAATTCAGTCTTCCTTAACATTTAGCGAAAATATTTATTCTTTTGTGAACGATCTTCATGTCCGAAAACTGCTTAAGTTATCTAGACAATAACGAGTAAGTGATGGCCACTCGAGAAAAATTTTTCACCTCTCTCTCTCTCTCTCTCTCTCTCTCTCTCTCTCTCTCTGTATGATAATTACTGGAAGAATATTTAAAAAAAAAATGCAAGCGGAAGCAAATGAACCAGCGATTTAGCAAGCTTTGCACGCGACAAGATTCCGTTAAAACTACAACAGTAATAACGATTTTACCCAAGAATAACCATGAAGTAAATACCAGTATCCGCAGGTGCTCGCGCGCTGGCACAGATACACGAACTTTCATGATTACAGTATGTGGCGAGCATTCTAAAGTATCCTTATAGAATACTGATTGGGATTCTGAAATCGGTCAGATACAGCGGCTGCAGCTTTTGTTTACAATAAGAAAATCAGTACATAAGCGATCTAGGTGTTTCTTTCAAATTACCTAACAAGAATATTTCCTAAGTGTTGAAGAGGGGAGCATGTTACAAGAAAAAAAAAAAAAGTTTGATCGTACAAGGATACGATTGTGATGTTGATCACTGAAGACATCTCTCGTCCCATTTCTTTATTTCCACCTTTATCATGATTCCATCCACACTCATTATAGTAACCTTACCTCTCAGGTTACTGCCTGTTCCTTTGTCTTCACGGCCGTGTGGCGACGCAACACTCGAAATTGAACGCATGGTTACCCTGACTACACCTAGTGCTCTTGTAATGCCTTCCCCCACGCTGGTTCCTTGGCTTAGACGACATTATTATTATTATTATTATTATTATTATTATTATTATTATTATTATTATTATTCAGCAGATGAACCCTATTCACATGGAACAAGCGCGAAGGGCCATTGACTTGAAATTCAAGCTTCCAAAGAATATGGTGCTCATTCGAAAGAATGAGTTTCATTAGTTCTTGGAAAACCGCCATAGTTTTAAGGTTAATGCATCATCTTCCTATGCTTTCCGTTATAGAAACTGGCAGTTAAAGGAAATGGGATGGCAATAAAGATAGCCGGAAGGGCCCAGTACTACTCTGCCGTTGAAAGGCCTTGAGCATCGGCCCCTTTCCCGGCGACTGGCCTAGACAGTTAACGGCGTCCCCTTTTCTTCCGGATCAAATTTAAGAAATTGATGTCATCATGTTTATTACTTTTTAATTTTCTATTATTTTCGCTGTCTCTCTTAAATTGATGTCATCACATTTATATTATTTATAATTTAGTATTATCTTAACTGTCTTGCTTACTTTTCATGTTGGAAGAGGTCTCCCTTTATATCCCAACTGCCAGGGATTCTGAGACATTTCTTTCCATCTAGTAGTTATTAACTACAGATATAAATAACTACAGATATGCTTCATCATTTAACATGTTAATTGCACGGTTCAAACCACCCTTATCCAAGCCTGTACAAGAATCTACAGAGCGATATTCTCTTTGCTGTGGGTTGTTCTAAGAGCAAGAGCCCGTGCCAGCTCTTGGCTAAATTAATCTATCAAGAAGACTCTAAGTCTGTTCTTTGTTCATCACACCCCTTGCAATTAATAAAAGAATCCCGCGTATTTTTCCCAGTTTATATTTTTTAAATTAAATCTATGTGAATTGAAACTCTTCAAGTATTGTTAGGAAACAGAATTAATCAAATCTAAAGTGAAAATTAAGAAAACTATGCCATCTACAAAATTTAAATACTAGGAGACTGTCGATCAACTTTGTTCTCTGGCGCCAAGAATAATTATCTGGCCCACCTTAAAGGTTTGACATCATTGACATACCGTAGACGATGGTGTCTTGTTTGTAAGGACGTAATTGGGTATCTTTAAGTAATCTGACTTTGGTAAATGTTAAAGGTATTTTTGATTGACGAATCTTTTGGAATTTATGTTGATTTTTTAAAGAAGGCTGGATTAAGAAAATTCACCAAAGTAATCAGTCTTTTATTAGGTAGCCTCGAAAACTTTTTCAAGTTGTCAGCCTTCATTCCATTATTTTTATTTGCAAACTTTTGAGATTGTCGAAATCAGTGCTTTGGTGCCACTCTTTTAAAGACATGGCCGCAGTTTAGCAATTTTTTGCGTTCCTCGAGATGATGTCTACGTCGACGTTTTGAATATTTACTTACTTGAAGGCAGAATTTTCATGAAATTTAGGAATATATTTATTAAAACTATGATAGGAACATTAACATTGTTTAAAAGCCTGTCCTTACCATTAAGCTCTTTTAGACAATCTGGATGTTCAAAATGGCCTCAGTATGCCAGAAATGTTCTCTCGTTTCGGCCGAGATTTATCTAAATAAACTCTTTAAGATGAAAATCCTTAAACATTTGATTTTCTTGGTTCCTTTTCGTCTCCTTTTAATAAAGTTGGTGCTAAAATCCCGTATTTCGGGATTTCATAAAATCTGTTAAATTTGTTGCCAGCCATCGGTTTTATTGTGAAATTCCTCATTTAGAAATCTTTCTGTTAAATATATATTTCATTATATTTATTAAAAATGATTGTGAGAGACTTTGCATCTGTACTTCCACTCCGCAAAGCGAGAGCTTGATAGAACCTCCGCGAGATATCAGCTTTTTCAAGCTACGGAAAATTAATATTGTATGCAGTGAATAATTCTCGGTAATCCTCGTTCTCAAAGCAGATTGAAATGTATGCATCTTCTTCAACTCACATTCGGATTCGAGTGGCGAAGGGGAAGCCCGGTGTATTAAAGCTCTCCCGGTGAATCTTTTGTGTAGGACTCGTCCCAGCCAAGTCGTTGTGGGATGTGGCGTTCCTGGGATCTGTAGGAATCTCGGTAATATATGGGTTTCTAGATTGGATTTTCTCTTCGAGTAGTCCATGGTTATCCCTCTATTGGTGATTCTTATTTGACAGTGCATTGGTGGTATAGCCGGAATGAATACAGCGCTCGGATAAAAGATTGCCAGTTTGTTTTTTGTTTTTTTTTGTTATTTTGTTTATTGATTAGTTGTTGCCTATTCATGTATTCAGAGAATACAGACATCAGATGTCCACTTCTGCAGGTTGATATTTGCATTAAAAAAGAAAGGTTTCAATAAGCTTTGCTCTGAAAGGATTCTGTTAATTGTGCAAATTTTTTTCATAATTATATGGCTATTTTAAAATAGCCATGGCAATTAGAGGAGATTTTCCTCATGATTTTGGTAATTCTTGAAAATGAACAGTTTTTTACGGGTTTGTGAATTTTATACTTATTGACTGGCTTTGACAAAATCATTGATTTTTTATTTGTCTGTATGTATACATGTAACTAAAGACCACTGAGAAATAGGGTACCCTTTCTTGAACCTTAAGTCAGATTTTCAGATTTTTTTTTATTTAGTTCAGTGATCCCATATGCCCTATCTCACGCTACATGACGAATGTAACACTTCCACATCATACTTCTTTGCAAAAGAAGTATGTAGACGAATATAATTCTTCTTCATACTTCTTTGCAACCGAATGTAATACTTCTGCATCTTTGCAAGAGAAGTATGTAGGCGAATGTAATGCTTCTACATACTTCTTTGCAGGATGAATGTAATACTTCTACATGCTTCTCTGCAGGACTAATGTAATACTTCTACATACTTCTTTGCAGGACGAATGTAATACTTCTACATACTTCCTTGCAAGAGAAGTATGTAGACGAATGTAATGCTTCTACATACTTCTTTGTAGTCGAATGTAATACTTCTACATACTTCTTTGCAGGATGAATGTAATACTTCTACATACTTCTTTACAGGACTAATGTAATACTTCTACATACTTCTTTGTAGGGCTAATGTAATACTTCTACATACTTCTTTGTAAGATTAATGTAATACTTCTACATACTTCTTTGTAGGACTAATGTAATACTTCTACATACTTCTTTGCTGGACGAATGTAATACTTCTACATACTTCTTCGCAATCCTGGGTCTGCAAAGTCGAATGAAAACTTCGTCGGAGTAAAATGAGTCAAGTTAATAAGGCACCGCAGTCCTAATCGTCGTTTCCATTAATGGAAATGGCAGACTGGATCAGGTCATTCTGTATGTTAATTGGGGAACCAAAAGTTCTTACATTTTATCTAATTGGACGGATGTCCTTTACAGCGATGTATCTTCATATTTTTTGGGGGGGCGGGGGTTAGGTTGGGGGGGGGGCAAGATTCCAGATTGCTCTTACATTAATCCCGCTTGTTAAATAATCTCTCTTGTTAAGCTATTCATTACCCAGTTCTCATCAAGCACCCCTTACAGTTTCCAGTGAATTGAAATGGTACAGTTATCGATTGGAATTCACTTTAATAATTCGTCTGTCGTTTGAAATTCGTTTTAACAATTCATTGATCGATTGGAATTCAGTTTTATTCATTGATCGATTGAAATACATTTTAGCCATTCAGTTATCGATAGGAATTCATTTTGTTAATTCATTGATCGATTAGAATTCATTTTGATAATTCATTGATCGATTGGAATTCAGTTTTATTCATTGATCGATTGAAATACATTTTAGCCATTCATTTATCGATTGAAATTCATTTTGATGATTCATTTATCGATTGAAATTCATTTTGATAATTCATTTATCGACTGGAATTCATTTTGATATTCATTTATCAATTGAAATTCGTTTTGATAATTCATTTATCGATTGTAATTCATTTTGATAATTCATTTATCGACTGGAATTAATTTTGATAATTCATTTATCGATTTGAATTCAATTTAATAATTCATTTATTGATTGGAATTCATTTTGATAATTCATTTATCGACTGGAATTAATTTTGAGAATTCATTTATCGACTGAAATTCATTTTAATAATTCATTTATCGATTGAAATTCATTTTGATAATTCATTTATCAATTGTAATTCATTTTGATAATTCATTTATCGACTGGAATTAATTTTGATAATTCATTTATCGATTGGAATTCATTTTAATAATTCATTTATCGATTGGAATTCATTTTGATAATTCATTTATCGACTGGAATTCATTTTGATAATTCATTTATCGACTGGAACTCATTTTGATAATTCATTTATCGATTGAAATTCATTTTGATAATTCATTTATCAATTGTAATTCATTTTGATAATTCATGTATCGACTGAAATTCATTTTGATAATTCATTTACTGATTGGAATTCATTTTGATAATTCATTTATCGACTGGAATTCATTTTTATAATTTATCTATCGATTGCAGTTCTTTGTAATAATTCTTTTATCGATTGATAATAATTCATTTAAATATACGAAAAATTATTTTCAATATTCTGTTGACGGCTCCTACAAAGGTATAATAGAAGTGATATCTGGGAGTATTTGATTGTGTAATATTATGTGAGATTTGCAATAAATAGTATTCCATGCTTGAATCCCACACAGTTATTATCTAATATTATTTTGTGTTCATCCAAATCTGGTTGCATTATATATGTGTCTGTTTCTGTGCGTATTCATGTAGAGTATGACGCACATAAATATGTATAATCATGAAGCTACAAATGTCGTTTAATATCCAATTGACGCTACTTCGGGAATATCCCCGATGGGGAATTATCACCGAAGGGGAATTTTTCAAGTGATAAATGGATCGGTACCGCCGGGTCTCGATCCCTCGACGCAGTACTTCCAACGACTCCATTTGACGGTCAAACTATTGAGCCACCCCATCTATCACTCAAAAAATTCACCTTCGGTGATAAGTCCCCATCGTGGACATTCCCGAAGTAGTGTGAATTGGATATTAAACGACATTTGTAGCTTTGTGATTGTATATAAATCACGGTGTGATGAAAATTTCATAAATATGTATACATATGTATATATGTTTAACGTACATACACTGTATATATTTTTATATATTTTACATACACACACATATATATATATATATATATATATATATATATATATATATATATATATATATATATATATATATATATATATGTATATATGTATATATATGTGTGTATATGTGTGTGTATATATATATGTGTGTGTGTGTGTGTGTGTATACATGCATACACAGAATGAAAAGGTAGGATGAAGAATGAAAATTGTTCAGTCTTTGAAGGGCTATCTCAATTAATTTGGCACCAGGTCCAGGCACTGTTGGGCACGCACTGCTTCCATCGGGATTGTGTCCTCCATAATGTCCTTTACGTGGGACGAGGCATTGATGTTGTTGCCACAGTAGTTAAGGAGGACATTAAGGAAAG
The DNA here is from genome assembly GCF_040412425.1 of Macrobrachium rosenbergii. NCBI lineage: Eukaryota > Metazoa > Arthropoda > Malacostraca > Decapoda > Palaemonidae > Macrobrachium > Macrobrachium rosenbergii. Next base: position 11,884,401 of record NC_089768.1, on the reverse strand, counting down.
GAAGCTGGATGTTGCTGTTTTCTATCGTGTAGCCTAGGCCAGACCTAAGTTGCACCACTGCTAACTCCATCTTGTCATATAAGGCGCGGCTGCCTGTTTAGGTTACGTTGGGGAAGGCTTGGTTAGATTGTAACCCTGTGTTAGTGGTGGAATTTTTGGGCAAGGTCAAGAGGGTACAGGAAGGGGTGAAACCCATTTGCACTTTTCCCTTATACGTAAAAAAAAGAGTAATTTATATAAATTTGTTTTTGTTCGGCAGTGACTCAGTCATTGGCAACCAGTTTGACCTTATTAGCAGCTCATTTGATCTGTCTTATCCATTTTATCAGGAATTAAAGATTGCGATAAGAAACAGCGAAGTGAAATATAAGGCACCACATTTCAGGACCATAAATGGATGGGCGAGTATCAAATGAGTAACAAAGGACCTTATTAAAAGGTCATCTTATCAGTCTTATTCATTTTTATCTAAAATTGAAGACTGCGATAAAAATTAACATAGTGAAATATAATGCATCATATTTCAGGAACATCAATGAATGTGCTACTATCAAATGAGTAATATAACAATGGAGTGACAAATCCCAGATGCAATTGAAAGGAGTGGTTCGAAAATGTGGTAATGGATGTCACATGGATACAGCCCTTTCGGACCTGACGTAAGAGTTCTACCCCTTACTATAGGTCAGAAAGGGCTTTGTCCCTGCGTCATCCATTGCTACTTTTTCGAACCACTCCTTTGAATTGCATCCGGGATTTGTCACTCCATTGTTATATTACTCATTTGATAGTAGCACGTGCATTGTTGTTCCTGAAATATGAAGCATTATATTTCACTAAGTTGATTTTTATAGCAGTCTTCAGTTTTAGATAAAAATGAATAAGACTGATAAGATGACCTTTTAATAAGGTCAGACTGGTCGCAAATGATGGAGTCACTGCCGAATAAAAATAAATTATAATAAATTACTCTTTTTTTAAATAAAAAAGAAAAGTGCAAATTTATGTATGTATCCACTTTACGATTTCTCTAATGGAACGGTCATTTATTAACTGCGTGCATACTGTAGCAAGGTAGTCAGAATGCAGCCTTTGATGCTGATATTTGAAGTTGTATTTTCAAAGAACACCTCCGGCCTCAAATTATTATTTTGCATACCGTAACGTTAAAACAAACTCTTTGCTATTTATTGCGATAATCCGCTTGCCATTTAAACTTTAGATATTGATGCCTCATGCATAAATGAAATTCTGAAAATATGCTTTTGGAATTATGCTCCAGAGATCTGACTCGCATCCAGAGAGATCTAATCTGGTAATATAATTCATCAGGCCTGATGTTTAATGTGCTTAGTCAGTTGAACCCAAAGTTCATCATCACTCGGCAAGGAGGATTTCTCTTTCATTTTTATACTGCTTTATCTTATTTATTCTTATATTCTTTGTTGCCTTGTGTTCATTACAACCAAAGACAGAAATAATGAAATGTCCTTAATGCGTTTCATTGTAGGACTGATTTTCCTTGGCATTCGAAAGGGAAATTAATAATAATGAACGAACGAGAAAATAAAAAAAAAATAAAAATGAAAATAATAATTACCCGCGCGAGAAGGAAAATAGTAATTGTGTGGATGAGCTAATTGGAAAAAAATTGGCTGCTGGCTAAAGATTATGAAAATGCCGAGCAAAAGGTAAAATGAAATGAAATAGAAACAAGATCAGTATTAGGACAATTTGTCAACGTGAAGTGAAAATAACACGCCTTTATTGTCAAAAATGACGGTAATATTCAAGTGATTCTGCAATTCCATCGTACATGTAATATACTAAATATATTATATATTGTTTTGCTCTGCGTTTTCCTATTTAAGGTTATGTGTATGTTATTTTGCTCTGCATTTTCCTATTCAAGGTTTTGTGTATGTAATTTTGCTCTGCATTTTCCTATTTAAGGTTTTGTATATGTTATTTTGCTCTGCATTTTCCTATTCAAGGTTTTGCATATGTAATTTTGCTCTGCATTTTCCTATTTAAGGTTTTGTATATGTTATTTTGCTCTGCATTTTCCTATTCAAGGTTTTGTTATAGTTTGACAATGTTACACTGAAAACATAATGTATATGGATACACATCGCATTTCATACCTCTAGTAGAATCATTTCCGCATATTGGGGAGGCACTCGAGTATATAACGCCTAGCGGTACAAAAAAAAAAAAAAAAAAAAGAGGAAAGGAGGACGTCTCCTTAATTAATTTAGGCCTTATGGAGGGAAAGACCAATTTGTGGAGGATACTTCCACCTGGGAAGAGGAAAGTGACGATTTGCATACATAACTTTTCTATCAGCGCTTCTGGCTCCCAAATGTAATATGAACCGACTCCACTTCCCCCGTCCGGCCCGACCAAGTCTCTTTAAACCTTCCCTACAGCTGCTGTTGATGCTTTTAATTCTAATTATCCAGGTTTGAGAGAGTTTAAGTACAGCCAGGTTTTGTAGTCAAGAGAGAGAGAGAGAGAGAGAGAGAGAGAGAGAGAGAGAGAGAGAGAGAGAGAGAGAGAGCGTGTGTGTTGGCAGGTATGTTTTCGTATGAGTATGTTTACAAAGAAACAATCACGTTTTTATTTTTGTTTGTGAACATATATTGCCGTTTTTGCAAAGTCTGTTTATGTTTACGTAGTTCCTGTTTACATACACATAAACACAGCCAAACACATGAGAATGCTTGCACGTACAAATGCACAGGTCTGCCTACCTGCATGAATTTTTCATGTCAGGGTTTTCATGAAATTATGAATTTAGCTGGGAATATCATATTAGCCCAGCTTTCAGGAAATAATGTAGGGTTGTTGTTTTCACTTTTTATGCATCGCGACAGTACTTCCCTTCTGTTTCCACGCGTTTCATTTAGTATAATGAGGAGGATTTGCTCATGAAAAGCTGTTGGCTGTAGACTGAAATTGCCCTGCCCTTACGCTAAGTTTCCCCCCGTCTGATTTTATTTTCTGTTGCTGCCTTAGTTTTAATGGTTGAAAAAGATGTCAGCTACTTGCAGTGGTAACTTTCAGCTTTTTGACGTTAGTATTAAAAGAGCTTACGTGATTAGGCAAAATGCCGTGCATTATGTAATATACCCCGATATAATTAATATATTATAGCATGAATACATTCTGATGTCAAAAAAATCTACAATTTCCTCACACACTCTCTCTCTCTCTCTCTCTCTCTCTCATACATTTTATATGCATATATATATCTGAGAGAGAGAGAGAGAGAGAGAGAGAGAATTGTAGATTTTTTTGACAATGTATTCAGGATATAACTATTTTATATATCTATATATATATATATATATATATATATATATATATATATATATTTGACAATATATATATATATATATATATATATATATTATATACACATACATACATATATATATGTATACATATATATTTTATAATAGTAAAGTTTTATATAAGATATTCAGTAATATATAGTTATTTCAAAATGAGGTGTCATAACTGGAATCATCTGTGCAACGTTCAGCGAATTATGCCACTTCGCTGGATCTCTTATTCAGCTTCGTATATGATAAAGCTCTGACAACTGAATGATATCCTGAGTCTTTGTTATCTTTTCGCCAATAGTGATGGATGCCTCAAGTCCTCTTTGGTTTTTAATTGAGAACCATCATTTATTGTATTTAATTCGCGTTCATAATTTAGCCTTCATTCCCTGTTTTAGTTTTCTGTAAAAGAAAACTATTGAGATGGCTATTTGTCTGTCCGCCCGCAGATCTTAAAAACTACTGAGGCTAAAGGGCTGCAAAGTGGTATGTTGATCATCCACCCTCCAATCATCAAACATACCAAATTGCAGCCATCTAGCCTCAGTAGTCTTTGTTTTAGTTAAAGGTTAAGGTTAGCACGGATCGTGCGTCTGGCACCGCTAGAGGCGCCAGCCACTGACGCATCTTGACTCGACTGCGTCTGGGAAGCAACTGAGCGGCGAGCGCTGCCCGGTCTTGGCAGAGAGTTTCATACTGCAGCACATCGAGAGTTTCATACAGCATTATGTGCTGTACAGAAAACTCGATTGCGCCGAAGAAACTTCGGCGCATTTTTCACTTGTTTGCTTTTATTTTTAATCAGTTTTGATAAATACATTAGAAATGAATAATAAGCTTTTTATTATTTGGTACCTTCTTTTAACAAGCCATGTGTTCTTGATTCTCGATTTGAGAAAGGTTGCTCAGCGATTTTTACTCTTCCATTTCAAGAATGGATATCGGTAAAATTGTCAACTTACGCTGATGGTAGGGTGCTGCTGCTGATATTGCTATTATGGTATAACTTAAGAAAATCGCTAAGCATGTCTCAAAGTTCTACCGTAAGAATTCGTGTTAGTGACCAAATTAGAAGCATGAGCTATATTATTTATTATAAGGAAAGCCTACGATTTAACTCCATTACGGAGAGGTACTCGTGAAGTTTCTCCAAGTTTGATAGAAATTCCCCTGACAACGAAGTACATAGTCTGTAAATCCAGTGTAGCTGTCCACAGAAAAACCTAAAGAGCAGGATGAGATTCTGAAAGGCAGGCTCGACCCGGCCGGTGATTTGATTCTTTCGTGACTAGATGGTGTTCACTTCAGGTGTGATATACTGATGGACTGGAGAAGAAATGTGAATTCAGTAGTTGTGCGGTTGAAGTGTAGAGTGAGTGGAACAAATATGTGTCTGGCATTTAGAGGTAATATTTATGGTGGCAGATTGAGACGAAAGATGGATGACAGAATTTGTAAAGTAATTGAGGCTGCAATTTCTCTGCAGAAATTATTAAGATAAAAAGCGAGTCTACGAAAGTAAACCCTTTGAGCGTAATAAGGGTCTGTTAAGCTCACTCTCCCTTTCGAAGGTGAAATGTGGTTATTGAATATGTATAAAAGGAAAAGGACGAAAACTATTGAAAGAAACTGCCTGCATACTGTATGTGGCGTTAGATGTTGGAAAGGGTGGAGAAATGTGGGGCGCAGAACATGTTGTGAAAAGGTTAGCATATGTGGAAAGGCGGATTAGAATGTTTTGGGGACAGTTTTGGTCCAGGCAGAGAATAGAAAAGAACTGGTTGGTGTGGAAAATGTCCATAAAGGAAAATTGCAGAGGAAAATATAGAAGCGCTAGGCTGTCGAATTGGTTTTAATATACAGGGAGCACCAGATTGCAGGTAACACAAGATGTTTCTTAGATTTTTATTATTAAAATAGTTTAGCCAGACCACTGAGCTGATGATCGGCTCTCATAGGGCTGGCCTGAAGGATTAGGATGAAATGGAGTACCAGGTCTAGGCCATAGGCCAAGCACTGGGATCAAATTCTGAATGAGAATGTAATAAAAAAAAAAAAAATAAGTGCACTGGAACACACGCAAACGAGGTTTGTTAGAAACTGCAGTAAGTTTTAAGGAAGAAAAATAATAACTAAAGTTCATTGATACTTTCCCGAGTTGAAGGTATTACGACACCTACAGATATGTAATTACCCGAGTGTTGCCAATCTTTCTGAGTGGATCATTACTTAAGGGCTTCAGCACCTCCAGCGGTAGCCCGTGGAAAATTAGGCAAATTTTGTATTCTGCACCGTTGGTACTGTACGTAAACCTTGAGCCTTTTAACCGTTCCTTGTTGTACCTTCAGGAGGTATTATAACCGTGCTTGTTCTTTGCTTTTGCTTTTCTGCTGTGAATTCACTCCATTTTTGTTATAAATGTCGTTCTTAATTTTTCTCCGGTGTCTTTAAGGAATAGGCATTATTAAAGAAAACATAAATTCATCCGTTTTGCATAGTGCATTCGGTATCTTGTGATTATTAGGTTAGTCTGAAATGATAGTATCGGTGTTTGTGATGGCCCTACAGCAGCAAACAAACATTAATTTTGATGGGTATGAAAAAGACGCTTGTATTTGAGAATACATCTTTGTGTTGCATCTTGTTTCTGGGAGGTTCGTTACTTTGCCTCGGTCATAGGTGATAGGTATTTGATTCATTTTGAATGACTTTGAATTGTATTTTATTCATTTAGAATGACTTTGAATTGTATTTCATTCATTTTGAATAACTTTGAATTGTATTTGATTAATTTAGAATGACTTTGAATTGTATTTAATTCGTTTTGAACGACTTTCAATTGTGTTTGATTGATTTTGAATGACCGTGGATTGTATTTGATTCATCTTGAATGACTGTGAATTGTATTTGATTCATTTTGAGTGACTGTAAATTGTATTTGATTCACTTTGAGTGACTGTAAATTGTATTTGATTCATTTGAATGACTGAATTGTATTTGATTCATTTTGAATGACTGTGAATTGTATTTTGATTCATTTTGAATAACTGTGAATTGTATTTGATTCATTTTGAATGACTGTAAATTGTATTTGATTCATTTTGTATGACTGTGAATTGTTAAAAAATTTTATGGAACATTGTTGATATTTTTCATAATTTTTATTTTTCTTAAGAATCGATTTGTTCTTGTTGTGGTTATCCAAGAAAACATAAATATAGGAGAATAATTTTAATTATCTAGGTTTATCACATTGCAAGCCATTTTCTAATGCCTTATTGCACTTCCTGTTTTCAATTTAAAATTTTATGGGTAACTGGAGGTGATAAGAGATTGGCTGGTATCTTAACGTATGGTAAGAGTAAAAGCCTAGTGAAATCAAGAATGATAAGTATTTGTGGATTTAGTCAGCATTTGAGAAAGCTAATTTATGTTCTGAAATTCATTCATATTTTTATCTGCCTTCATTGTTGAACTGTCCATGTCCAGAAGTTCAACTGCAGCCTTCCCTTCGTGTTTTGCAATGGGACTATCCTCTCTCATCACCATTGGTGAAAATCGTTTAAAAAATTTCTGTCTCCTTTATAGAGTGATAGACATCACTGAATAATGATATCTTCTACATCATATTTCAGATATAAAATTTCTCAGTTTCATGTTTTTCTGTTTCTTTTAATTTTTGCGGTAAAGGAAATTTCCTCATTTAATTTAGCATCAAAAAACGTTCCCATGTTTTTGGATCCATGTCCATTGACCTTGTTGCGTTGTGAAAAAAAAAAAAGTCTCAACGTGATGGTATTATATTTCTAATGAATTTTGTTGGATTTTTGTCATAGCCATCCAGAATTAACCCCACGATAAATTAGTAATTTCCAAACGACTTGTGGCCTTAAAATAGCAAGTGACTCATTATTTTAAAGGCAGACTAACCCAGCTGCATGCGAGTCAAAACCAGAATCCGTGCGCGGGATAATAATAGCTAGCAGGATTAAATATCTTTCTTTCGGTATTGTTGAGCCTAAAAATGATCCAGTGAGGCGTGGGAATCCGATGATTGAATTTGGGTTTAAATGTAACCAAATACGATGGATTCAATCGTCTGTAGTGTATTAAGCGTTAAACTATCCGAGCTGACTTTACCATAATATTTACATGAGGTGATAGGATATTTCCACGCGATTGCCAAGGATATAACTGCTCCTCGCCGTACGCTGTCTTTATCAGGCGATTTTTGACATTTTTCTCGTAGTTTTTTTTATATTTCTGATTTGATTTTTAAATCACGCAATCTGCGTAATGTGATGCGTTTTGTGTAGTCTTGTGTCTGAGCTCTGTAATTATTATTATTATTATTATTATTATTATTATTATTATTATTATTATTATTATTATTATTATTATTAAACTTGCAAAGCAAGCTCCTGAAAATAGAATTTTTAAAGTCGTTGGAAAGGTCGCCATTACGGTCAGAGAAACATGAATGATATTTAAACGTTAGATTTGGTTATCTTTACAAGACTTTTTGTGAAAAAAAATTGCCATTTCTCATCATACTTCAGACAGCAGTCTATTGCTTTTATTTAGACACTAAGAGTTGTAACTTGTCACGTTCATGAAATTATAACAAACTGCTTCTGTTATAGAGTGGGTTGTCTATTAGAGAACTATTTTTAGCATTTGTGTGTTGCGACTATGAAAAACTGTCATTGAAGATGATTAATAACAAAAACTCAGTAATGTTGTATAATATTTTCTCAGAAGAAGAAAAGTGAATGAATAGATTGCCACCTTACAGGAGAGATGTAAGAGGTGTGAATATTTTATTTAAATCGGAAGGTGATGATTGACAGCGTGTCATCCCGTGTCATAATAAGTGTCACAAATAAGTAGTTAAAGAAAGTCAAGATAAAAGAATTAGCTCAACTTTGGATAATAATAATAATAATTATAATAAGAGAGTGTCTGTTTTGGCATGCCTACTTCAAGTGCAGATAGGATTTCATTACGCATTCACATGTAGTCGAAACTTTCTGAAGTACACTAAACAATGTGGAAGCATTCTTTCATATTGCTAGTTTCATGTTCCAAAGTATTCATGACAGTTTTTGTGCGTTTTGTTAACGACATTTTGGTAACTTCCGGGATGCAGTGTAAAATTGATTTGTGAGAAATTCTAAATGTGTTGATGTTTTAAAATCTCTCTCTCTCTCTCTCTCTCTCTCTCTCTCTCTCTCTCTCTCTCTCAAGTGTAAAAATATATTTGTGTGAAATCCCAAATGTGTTGATGTTTTAAAATCACCCCCTTCTCTCTCTCTCTCTCTCTCTCTCTCTCTCTCTCTCTCTCTCTCTCTCTCTCTCTCAAGTGTAAAAATATATTTGTGTGAACTCCTAAATGTGTTGATGTTTTAAAATCACCCCCGTTCTCTCTCTCTCTCTCTCTCTCTCTCTCTCTCTCTCTCTCTCTCTCTCTCTCTCTCTCTCTCACAGTTTGACTTTAAATATCAGACAATAATGAGGTTAATTTTCCAACATTTATTTTCGAGCGGTGGCCCAAATAGACGTTATTATTATTCCTGTTGCATTTATTTTATGGATTTTTACTGTCGAACAAAGGATATTTCTATTCGATAGCATGATGTATTAACTTCACCCTTTCCAATAAACTTTTTTTTTTATAGTATCTCGTGTTACGGTATTAAAATTGTTGGTTAGTAGTGTCTTCCAGAAGAAGAGAGAGAGAGAGCGATTAGGATAAATGCGAACGATTTTCGAGTATAAAAGGACAGTATGATAACTTATATTTATGCTAAGCGTGACATTGACGACCGACTGTAACTTCCAGGGATTTGCGTTGAAATCTGCCCAAATCACTATACTTACCAGAAAGAAATACATTTTTAACTAGGCGTTTTTGAAAGGCAAAGCTACTAAAAGAACATTCTTGCGATCGGTAGTATAAATTTCCGAAAAAATTATCAAAACTACTCAAGTATTTCGTTTTAGTTTTCCGCAAAAGAAAACTATTGTGCCGGCTTTGTCTGTCCGTCCGCACTT
>NC_089768.1:11855000-11872500 GCF_040412425.1 Macrobrachium rosenbergii | reverse complement strand
CAGAACTCCTAACTCGCCAGTATACAATTTATAAGTTGTACAACTTTTTATTCATATTACGAAATGTAACATTGGAGAGATGCAGGTGTGAAGACGTATAATAAACACACACACACATATATATATATATATATATATATATATATATATATATATATATATATATATATATATATATATATATATATATATATATATATATATATATATATATATATATATATATATATGTGTGTGTGTGTGTGTGTGTGCATGTTGTGTGTGTTTTATTCGTATCAAACGAACTTTTATTAGTCGAACCCAGATTGGATCCAGTTGAATGATTGACATGGAAATATCTTTGAAGAAGGAAAGCACTAGAAGATTAATGAATGAAGAACTTAAAGCTCTGCTGGAGAGATGTGGTATTAGCTGATTCTGCTTGTACAACGTTCTATCCTTCACTTCAGTTTCTGAAGCGGCACTGTTTCATTATCCGTCCTTTCTTGGGGTAATCTGCCCTAAAATGGAAGACTGCAGTATCTGCAAAAATACAAGACTGAGAAAAATGGTAGATGCTCTCTTGCCTTACTACTGATTTTGCAGATACTGCAAATGGGACCCCTAAATACTCGTGGAAAGCACTGAAGAACCATTCTGAAACGGCAGTAAGTTATGTAGTAGCGTTTGACGAGCCCAGTCGGTGGCATATCTCAATTTCGAAAATTTTGCAGATACTGCAGTTTTCATTTTAGGGCAGAATTGCGCTCTCGGCGACGCTCTTCTTTTGTTTATGTTCTCGGCAGAATTGAATTACTGGCAATTTGTCTAATGAAAGACCCCACCTTTATCTCTACTCTAAATCTTCTTTTTCTGCGCCAGGAGATGACACTTGGACCTCTTTTATAAAGATTAAATGTTGCCACCACTTGCTGCGTGTACTCTCGGGCTTCACACATTCCTGGGTTACTTGAAGCGCACCTTTATTTTATTCTGCCACAGTAGTCTAGAGTTCTCTCCTAACTCCAGTTTATCCTGATTGCTCCTTTTTTTTTTTTTTTTTTTTCTTCTACCTTCCTTTCCTAGAATTATGTAATCTGAGATAGATGAGGGGTTTGTCATTTGTGTTTCCCGTCATCCTTTACACGAAATTAAATGTAGAAATATGTGAGGCAAAATACGAATAAAAGAATCTCTCTCTCTCTCTCTCTCTCTCTCTCTCTCTCTCTCTCTCTCTCTCTCTCTCTCTCTCTCTCTCCCTTAATTGTGATTCCATGCAGCTTGATGAGGATCCATTACCTGTAAATCTTCTTCATGTAACGTAATTGTAACAGATGATTAAGTTTCATAGTGGCGGGGTCAGAACGCAAGGCAGTGCCACAAGAACCATGAGCAGACAAGTGGACACGTTATATCATCTTTTAACACGCATTGTGTTAATGATAATTGCCTCCATGAAAATCATGTGGACCATTTCTCAGCATGAGTCTCATTCATAGCAGCACTCCCTCTCCTCCAGGTTATCGTAGTAATAATATTCTCTTCGCATTACAACACCTTTGTGTCATTAATTCCTCGGCTAGAACCGCTGGTACCCCTCTCCATTTTTATTCTGATGGTCACCTCGTCCTTTCCAGACCATTACAGCTCTGATGAGTGTACCTGTTGGAGACCAGTGATGCGAGGGTTGTTCACTTCCGGGGCTTTCTTTCCTTCTACCTTTAAGATTTGGAATTCTTTCACTTTTTCCCTTTTCTAGGTTTGTCACTTCCATGGGATGAGCCCCACTTTTCCCTCCTACGTCCCTCGTTCACTTACCTTCACTAGGTAAAGCCCCTTAGGCGGGTAGTGCCGTCACTGCACCTCATGCGGTGCACTGTAGGCATTACTTGGGGTTCTTTGCAGCGTGCCTTCGGCCCTTAGCTGCAACCCCTTTCGCTCCTTTTACTGTATCTCCTTTCATATTCTCTTTCTTCATCTTACTTTACACCCTCTCCTAACAATTGATTCATTGTGCGACTGCTTTGAGATTTTCCTCCTGTTGCACCTTCCAGACCTTTTACTTTCAATTTCCATTTAGCGCTGAATGAACCTCATGGGTCCCAGTGCTTGGCCTTTGGCCTAAATTCTACATTCAACTCAACTTACTAGGTAAAGGCATTATGTTGCGTCAGTCTCCACTGCTTAACGTTAATATTGAAATAATGTGATGCTTATTGCTTATTAATGGTCTAGATGGCCTTAATATGGAGGTCATGGAGTACCGTCATCATTTTCAATAACCAATCGGGTGAACCTCTCGCGTTGCTCATTTGCCCAGCTTTTTAAAGATCTATTATTCAACTGCTAAATAGAAAGCCAAGAATTGTGATATTTATTTTTGGCGATGCAAAATTCTTGTTTTATTAGAGCTTCAATTGAACACCATTGTCTTTCATAACTCTAAAATTAAAGATAGCTCTATGTATATACAGCCGAATGGTCAACGTCGACTGTCTATCATTGTATATAAACCAGGGGCCCATTTCCGCACCGTATACAGTGCAGATGCAACATATCAGTTATAATTATATATATACTATATATTATATATTTAAACAAATATGATTATATATTTATGAAAATATGTGTGTATGTATATATATATATATATATATATATATATATATATATATATATATATATATATATATATATATATATATATATATAGAGAGAGAGAGAGAGAGAGAGAGAGAGAGAGAGAGAGAGAGAGCCATGAATTTCATTGAATTTCGAATTTATTATACCTTGGGAATAACTTTCACGCAAGGGAACAGTGGTTGGGAAGCTCCTCTGTCTCTTGATAGACAAATTGCCCTGGCCAGAGCAAAAACACTTGACGGTTATAATTGGGAATAACTCACTCCTTTGGGTGTAAATTATTCTCAAGGAATAGTGAATTCGATATTAAGTGATATTTGTTAGTATAAAGAATTCACACTTCTATAGCTGATAAAACTTTACTCACACACACATACATACATATATTATATATATGTGTGTGTGTGTGTGTGTGTGTGCGCGCGCGTGCTTGCCCCTTTCAATATCAGTTTGTTTCCATTGATATCTTTGCACTTGTTAAAAAATAAAAACAACTTCGCGAAACTTGTTTTATGGAATTTTTTTCTGGCCTTTATGTGTAATTTATATGAAGGAAATAGGTATGGTATTCATGATGTAAGACACATGCAATAATAATAGAAATTTAAAAAGATACGTTTGATATATGTAAATGAACCTTAAAGTAGTCCCCAAATACTGATGTTTATAGTTTTACTATGCATAATAAAAAATTGTATTTGTCTGGTAGTGCTCCTTGTGTTTGAGAATTATCTATGGAGGGTCTGTCCGTAATCATTTCACCTTTTGTGCTCTGAAGTTTGATAGAACCTTTGAAAAAATGGCAATATACTCTGGAAATTATTAAGGTATCATCATGGATAGACGACATAATAAAGAAATGGCCATTGGTGATAGGTGTTACACTGCGGACATTTTTCTCATAAAGATTACGAAAATTGTCGTCTTAGATTAAACGCATCGAGAATAGTCATCTTAAAGACAGGCATTATATATTGCGATATTTCTACTCACCGTAGTTATAAGTATCATTGCCGAATTTATCACTTTAAGTAAAGGATACACTGAGGACATTGTTATCCTAATTAGGCACAGATGATACATTGCAGAGGTTGACACAGTAAATGACAGTTTTTATAATGAAAAATCTCTTTACAAAAAAATAGCCATATCTTGCGGAAATGTGTAGAGGTAGACGATACGTTGTAGATAATATCACCTTATGCAAAGGTAATACATTGCAGAAATTTTTATCATATAGATAAGAGATACATTTCACAGACTGTCACCTTATATGTGGTGATACATTGCAAAAATTTTTCTCGTATAGATGGGAGATACATTTCACAGACTGTCACCTTATATGTTGGTGATACATTGTAGAAATTGTCATCATATAGATAGGAGATAAATTTCAAAGACTGTCACCTTATATATAGATGATACATTGCAGAAATTGTCATCATACAGATAGGAGATACATTTCACAGACTGTCACCTTGTATGTGGGTGATACATTGCAGAAATTTTCATCATATATATAGTTGATAATTAGCAAAAAAATTGTATTAATAGTGATGGTAGCAGAGGATGCATTTCGGAAAGTGAGAACATAGTAGTGAAAGATATCTTTCGTAAGAAATCTACTCCTATGTTCTCATTTTCCAAGAACATAATATCAAATGATATCTTAAGAAAGTTGTCAACACATAAATAACAGATTTACACTGCAAAAATTGTCATTGTTATACGGGAATACGCGATACATTCTGAAAACTGTCATCATAAAAATTGGGAATTCATTTTGGAGTTTTTTCACGCAAATATTGGAAACATGATGTGGAAAGACATAGGGATGCACTGTGGAAATCGCCACCATACAGAAATGCAATAAATTGTGCCTTCAAGGCAATAATGCGTCGCCAGGAATAAATTTATGATTTGTACGTGGGGGTTTTGCTGCCATCGTAAATCGAACAGATTCGGTTCTCCAGGATCGCGTTATTTTTTCGCGTTCAATGCTGCTTTAAAAAGGCTGCCTAGTAGTTGGTAGTGAATTTCAAATAAACTCTTGTTTCCCCGAGGAATGGAGTAAACAAAGATCCAGTAGTAAAATTAGGTGTACTTGATTTTTACTGTTTTGGTGTTTCTTTTATATTCATTATTTTAATCGTCCTTTGGTCTCCTCTTCATATTTCTTTTTTTTTTTTTTTTTTTGGGGGTGGGGGCTTCTTTTTTTCTTATCCCATTGTCACCGACTGATTTTGTGTTCAAGCGCACAGGATCAAGTGGATGTTAACGTTATAGAACGTTATTCTCTCGCTTTCTCTCGTTATCACGATCTCTCGATCTTGGCGCTGCGGGGAAGGATTGTGGGGCTGGGGGAGGGAGGGGGGGGGGCTCGTCTTGTATGCCGTCGTCTTGGGGTCTTTCCCTCATTGTTCCTTTGGCTCCTTTTGACCATGAAGTGGCACCGGTATTGACCAGAGGGTTATTGCTGCGCTTGTCGAATCCAGCTCCCCCGAACTCTATCACAAGAACCATTCCACAAGGAACTCTGTCTGTGCGCTGATGCAGCAGACATTGCTTGCCGTTCAGTGAAATAGTGCGCCCTCCACCTTTCCTCTTGGAAACATTAAAAAAAAAAAAAAAAAAAATAGAAATATGATCGAAAAGTTCCCTGTGCTCTTCCTACCGATTTTGGCAATTTCGGGAAGGTTATTGGATTGCCTTTTACTTTATTTCTTGTTCCCCTTTTTACTTCGATATGCTTCAAGAAGCAGAGTTGGATATCTTAGTATTTTGACATACAGAGCCTTTTTCTGCATTTGATGCTTTGCATGAATTGCACATATAATGAAATCAAGTGCTGCATTGTGCAAATGAATAACTAACATTGGATGAATAACTCGGGAATCATCAACAACTAACAATTTATCAGGGTTCCTAGTTACGCTTCATTTCGTCAGTGCATATATATTTCCAGCAGTTATTACTTTTAAGAGTACAGGAATTAATGCATAGTGACGTTGCGGTTTATAGGGTATAGATATAAAAACAATATCTGACCAATGCAAAATTCCACTTATTCTGTTTCATAGCTAACCTCGCCTTTTAACTTTAGCAAACTTTCACTTTAAATATAATATTAGGTGAAAATACTGTATCAGTGGTATATTATATATATATATATATATATATATATATATATATATATATATATATATATATATATGTATGTATGTATGTATTAACCGTTTATATACTCTTTTTACCTGATTACCTTGCGGTTATTTTATATACAGGCCGTAATTTAGTGATTGGACACTAGACATACACAACCGCATTATGAGTTATGGATTGTAATTAGTATTATTTTTAAGTATTATAAATATATATATATATATATATATATATATATATATATATATATATATAAAGACAAAATCCACGAAGGAAAGAGAAACAATGGAGAGCTGCAAGGCCTTTCGACTTATAGTCCTTTACTTAGTCTGCTAAGTAAAGGAGTATAAGTCGAAAGGCCTTGCAGCACTCCATTGTTTCTCTTACTCGTGGATTTTGTCTTTATGTATATATTCATCACGTTCCATATTTTCGTGATTCACTTATATACACATAGACACATATACTGTATATATATATATATATATATATATATATATATATATATATATATATATATATATATATATATATATATATATATATAACTTCTGAAAGATTACAAATCTTGGCAGACTTATCGGAAACAATATTTCCGAGACATGTAAGGAAAGTATTCAAAATGATTAATGGGATAGGGACTATCATGAATTATTTGCATTCGTCTACCTTCAATACAATGATTTAAGCGTAGCCTTGCTTCTCCTATCTTCGTTGAATGGATGAAACACAAGTGAAAAAGGGGAAATGAGTAAAGCAGTTGGTAAATGAAAAACCAAAATACGAATAGCAATGACATGAAAGTAGCAATAATGAAATATGAGAAAGATTGGAAGTGAAGTACAGGAAGCAATTATAATTCTGCTAATGAACCACTCTCTATGCACGTTTTGAAAGATTTCCTGTAGTCATAACTAATCAGAGGCAATTACGATCATTCAGTAAATACTAATTGTAATTACCGGAAAAGTTAGAGCTTATAATAGGAAAGATTTCCATATTACGAAAAATAAACAAAGCCGTTTTTTGAAACAGTAAAATCTGATACCAGGCGTTCAGCATCAGAAGGGTTTCTCGCCTCAACCTTTGAAAATGGCGTTTTTCGCCTGGTCAGCTTTAAAATAATCCCCTTTTTTTCCAAAAAAGGGGGATGGGGTTGAACTATATTCTTTTATGCATACTATTCTATTCCTGATCGCAAATGCTTCATCTCATACAAAATTCAACTTTGTACCTTGAAAAATGAAGAAATTAGAGCAGGTTGAATTTCCAAAGCTTTGATGGCTAATAACTCAAAAAAAATTTTTTTGTGATGAGAGGCCCTTTGAATGCTGAACACCTCATATATATGAAGATATGATGCATTAAAACCCGAACAGCGGAAAAACCCCTGATTTTGAAAAAAATCATCAAACATTAAAATCAAGCTTTGCAATAGATCGTTCCAAGAGCTAGTCTGCAACAAAATCACTCAAGGGACTGAGGAATTATGGCATGAACTTAGGCGAGTTGCAGTATGTCAGCCATTGTGGTATTGTGTTCTTGACAAATGTGCTAATTTGCGGAAATGAAAGGGCTTTTAATGTTTTCTGGAAACTACAGCTGCTCCATAAGTACTGTCGGCAATACGCATGACCGACAAAAACTGTTTTTTTTAAATGATAAAAGTAAATAAAAGGTACATGTAATATGCTCCGCTTTCGATACCCCGCGCGAATCTTGGCCATAATTGTTGATGGGTACGCTCTCTTTCTCTCAAAAACTGTTTAATTTGGGAAATAAGCATAGAATGGATTCATGCATAGAAACGTATTTCTATGCATGAATGCATTCTTTGGTTACCAGTTTCATTTGAATTGTAAGATTTCAATAAAACGTCTTATATAATTGTTTGCAGTAAGTGTCCTATTATTCAGGAAATGAACCCTATTCTTGTGGAACAAGCCCACAGGGACCATTGACTTGAAATTCAAGCTTCCAAAGAATGTGGAAAGAATATAAGAAGGAATAAGGTATACACAATAGGGCTTATGAAATCCAGGCATATAATCAGAATATTTCGAACGATCAGCAAAACATTTCAAAAGATTCGATAGAGCTTTGCCAAGTTAGCCTGGGTTTGAATCGTAGGGGCTGCTGCTGAAGATATTACGTATTTATAAACATTTTCGCTATATCGTAGATAGTATGAAGTGTTACTGAAAATAAGCCCACTGTGTAAAATTCAAAGAAATTTAGTCCACTTTATAAATGTAAAAAAAATTTTGTATGGTAATTAGCAAAGTTCAAGGAAATTTAGTCCATTTTATAAATGTAAAAAACACTTTTGTATGATAATTGCTAAAGTTCAAAGGAATATAGTCCAATTTATAAATGTCAAAAAAAAACTTTAGCATGATAATCTTAAATAAGCACTCAGATTCAGTCTTAGGTTGCCATGAATTTCGAATAAAGTTTTTTTTTTTTTTTTTTTTTAAGCATAACGACGTGGTCCATGGAACCTAAGTATGTCTGGAAGCGAGTCATGGTTTAGGTTCAGTTATCAGCATATCAGATAAACCCACGTCTTGTTCATAAAAACCCATGTTATTTGCTCTGTTTTTTTTTAAGAATTCTGTTATGATGTAATGCTGACAGGCGGCGTTATTACGCATTATTTTTAAGCAATCCATAGACAGTTTCACTTCAAAAAGGAAAAAAATAAAAAAATAAAGAAAAAATGTTTGGACTTTTACAAATGTTTCTTAACATACAACAGTCCCAAAAATATAAAGTACCTTAGCAACTGTTTGAAAAAGAATAACACGAGCGTGATGAAGCCTATTTAGATGAGTTGCATGCAATTTGCACTCTCCCCTAAAAGTGGAAAAAAAAAAATTTAAACCACAAGTCAAGGTAAAAAGGTTTGGGGTCTGGTTATATAATGATTGAAATAATGAGATAGTCTAGTGAAAAAGGGGTGTAGGACTTTGAATTCATGGTAACCGAAGCCATATTAAGAGGACTAAATGACGAAAAAGGTGTGACTGGAATGACAGTATTGTTATGAATCGAACGAAAGGCCTTGCATGGTAAGAGGTCAGTGGCGTTTCCAATGCATGCGATGTCACCATGCTGCTGATAAAGATATAGGTAAGTGTGGAGTAACTGTGAGGCTGTGGAAATTGTTACACCATGTTGTATATCCTTGATTTTTTGGCCAAAGGATTATTATTTTTTCATGATTTCCCTAATTCGCCTTCTCATAGGAAAAGCTGCTTAACGATGAGGAAATATTTAGATACTTCCGGTTGTGACACCACATTTAGAAGAATCCTCTTTCCATCAGTCAAGTTGAATGGTGTTGATTTTAGTTCGTACTTCGATGGGTTAACGTTCGGGAAGACTAGGTACCACTAGCTTAGTGGATACATGGAACAAGCCCACCAAAGGCGCCATTGACTTGAAATTCAAGCTTCCAAGGACTTTGGTGTTCAGCAGTTCATTAGGAAGAAGTAAGAGGAGGTAAAGGGAGATACAGAAAGAAGAGATCTCACTTATTTAAAAAAAAAAAGAAAATAAATAAAAAAATAGATAAAAATGTATTCAAATTCGGCCTTCACCAAGTCCATAAGTCCTACTCTACCAAAATACAAGAATCAGCGTTGAGGTACGGTGATGACTTCTCATGTCTAAGAAGAGAAAGGGCGTAGGGCCAGCAATCTCATCCCTTATACAAATCAACAGCATACACACATAAAGGTTGCCACATTCTTCCTTAGTGAGTGTATAGTTCTTTAAGGTGTAATCTTTCCGTATGACAGTACACTGTACACAGGAGAAGAGGTTAATTGCCCCATGCCCCTGCCTTCGTGCACTTAGCCGAGGGAATATTTTATGCCAGTTCGTACGGCGTTTGACATATCCTTGGCTGTATCCTATCCCTTAATATCCTTACACTTTTTTATGTAAATTCAGCGACGAAGATCCGTTACAACGCCAAAACAGTATAAATAGATATGCCGGTATGTAATAAAAATAGTAGAAAAATAAGTATAAAAGATACAACGAAACTGCAGTTTGCATATAATAAACATAAATAAAAATGAACTGCGAATACATATTTTGCAGAGCCTGCGCAGGCTCTGCAAAATATGTGTGCGCTCATCATTTTTATTTACGTTTATAAACAAATTGCAGTTTCGCTCTATCTTCTATACTTATTTTTCCACCACGTATTACTATCATATATTTATTATTATTAGTTTTTTTTTTTTTTGTAATTTTAAACCACTTGTTTTGTCATTCTTTAGTGGAAATTTGTCGCTGAATTCACATGAAGAAGTGCAAAGATGTTGTGGGCTTCGTTCTATCTTTTATGTTGAAGCGTTGTTTTGCGTGATCGGTGCAGTGTTAGGTAGTTCATTGGTCGTGTCGAGAGAGACAACGCTCGAACTAAAGAAGCTTTTGCGCACTAGTATTCACAACTATTATATATATATATATATATATATATATATATATATATATATATATATATATATACATATAAATAAACAAAAATATACATATGTATAAATATATATATATATATATATACATTATATATGTATATATATATATATATATAAATAAACAAAAATATACATATAAATATATATATATATATATATATATATATATATATAAATATATATATATATATATATATATATATGTATGTATATACATATACATATGCTATGCATGTCATAAGGACCTCTTGGTTTTACCGGACACCAAGGATATCTATTTATAGAATAAAGACTTCAGCCACGGTTCTTTTTGATCTTTAATTACGGTACACTTTCCTTTAAAAATGCATGAATAGCAAGAACCCTTTTACCTTCGTGCACATATCCACGTTCATTGCTTCAGAATATTCCGTCGTGTTGACTTTTGTACAGTGCCGAGTAAGTGTGTACACTGTGTGTACGACGCTCACGAACATAGGACAGATCTTGACTGATGTACGAGTAAATTAACTGAGTATTCGAAAGGTTTTCATATAAGCCTGTGTG
Organism: Macrobrachium rosenbergii; assembly: GCF_040412425.1. Taxonomy (NCBI): domain Eukaryota; kingdom Metazoa; phylum Arthropoda; class Malacostraca; order Decapoda; family Palaemonidae; genus Macrobrachium; species Macrobrachium rosenbergii. The sequence continues at coordinate 11,861,677 of NC_089768.1, read as the reverse complement.
TGTGTATATATATGCATGCATATATATATATATATATATATATATATATATATATATATATATATATGTGTGTGTGTGTGTGTGTGTGTGTGTGTGTGTGTATGCACATGTATTTTTTTAAAGCAAAGAAGTCGGGAAGTTAAGGAGGCTTTGGCTTTGAAAAATACCTACATATCTGATGCAAGTGACCATACCTATCTATCTGTTTATCTATCAATATATATATATATATATATATATATATATATATATATATATATATATATATATATATATATGTGTGTGTGTGTGTGTGTGTGTGTATGTGTATGTGAGTGTGTATTATGTTGTATATGCACACACACACGTGCTTGCATGCTTGATTGCGCGAACATCCCTTTTCTGCTAGTGGGGTGAATCCGGAAGCTGCGGCCATCTTCGGGATTTGTCATGCATTTCGGATGAGGCTACCAGTCCCGTATCCTTCTTCACTGACGCCATGGCCACCCATTGTCGTCTGTCTAACAGGTACCTTGCTTCGTAAATTAACAGACTTTGTTAATTTGAACGTGTTTAAATCTGTTCTTAACCCTGAAATCGAAGCCTTTCTCTCTTGCTGGCGAGGCTAGTATCATGACCACTAAACTGTGTCTGTGTGTGTATGCATAAAAACTGCATAGTTGCGAACTTCACAAACTGGCAATGACGATGATAATATTTTGGTATGAAAAGTAGGATGTTCTAGAGAAGCTGCCTCATAAATATGTATAGGAGTTTCATCCTTGTTTTTTTTTTTCATTATCACTGTTTCGTTAATCTGGGTTTTAAGGATCGTCTGTAGACCTTGTTCCGTACAGATTCTTTACAGTCATTAACGTTTCTGTAGGTTTGTTGTAGCCAATTTTTAACCGATTGTTAACGGGAAATAAACGATGCATTTCAGCGGATTCGACTGGTTTACTTGCATTCATACACCTTAATAAAACCTTTACCTCCATAAAAGTGATCATCTCGGTAATCACTCCAAATATTCCATCTTCTGCCTTTCTTGGTCCTTAGGTTTTTTTTTTTTTTACCCCTAACCATAGCTTAACCTTTTCTGTTCGTTTGTTTGCTTGTTTTTTTTTTTTTTTTTTTTTACCTCTTCCCTTATTTTGTCATCATCTATAATATTTTCTTCCAGGTACTTTTCTAATAGTCATCTTCTACGTTCTTCCGCCGTCCATGCTGGTATTCATTGTGCCAACTTTTTGGCTTCCATTATCTGAAGAACTTTACTCTCGCTTACATTCACTTAAAACTTTCTCCTTCTGCAAACACGCTATTTCACCTTTCCGTGTAACTCCTTTTTACTGTCTCTCTAGTTTTATGTATGCCACATTTAGCTTCTTTTTTTTAACTCATTCTTAAACTAATTATGTAATTGTTAAGTTGCAAACACTTGATCCCACTTCCCCTTCAATGACTAAACTACTGTTTTTCTCTGATCTTCCCTTATCCTTATCAAGCCTTGTGGCATCTGTTTTTCTCTGACAATCAGAACTTCCATAAAATATGTTAGATATGCTAAACAACTTATGCCTCTAAAATCCTCACAGCGCCATGTACAATTCACTCATTTGTTACTCCAGAACGTTTTTCGTATCCAGAAATACCTTCCACAGCTAGGTCAGCCACTCCGTAACACACTTATTTTCTCCCTCATTCTACAACTTCGACTTAAGATATCTCTCCATCTTTTTAACTTATTATTTGCGGCTCCAGGTTCAGTAACTCCATCTTTTCAAGTCTAACACGACCGCCCTTTTTTGCTTTCTTGGTTGTTTTACCTTCTTCCTTTCTCGCATTTAACACATTTTCTCTTATATTTTTTTTTTATCTGTAGCACTTCTCTGATAATTCAACATTTCATGGTGCACTAAGTTATCTTCACTCCACGCACAGCAAGGAGAACGCATTTTTTTTTGTATCATGCAGGGCAAAAAAGTAATTACCTTTACCTACGGAAAGAAAAGTTCATTTTGGCATTTAGCATTAATTGTCGTACTGAATGGGACAACCCTTTTATATATATATATATATATATATATATATATATATATATATATATATATATATATATATATATATATATATATATATATATATATATATAGTATACAGTATGTGTGTGTATATATATATGTATGTATGTATGTTTTTATGTATATGTATGCGTATATATATGTGTGTGTGTGTTATGGAGAGAGCCCTATTTTAGGCTTATTCTTGTCCAGGATGTATTTATTTTTCACAAACCTCGTACGAAGTACAAATACCTTTTGCGGTCTAATGACCTGCGAGATAAAAAGGGTGTTTTTTTCTTCAATGTTAAGTTGTGAATAGGTATTTTATGAAATTTCCATTACTAATACTACTACTAGTACTGCTGCTGCTGCTGCTGCTGCTGCTGCTGCTGCTACTGCTACTGCAACTCATGCAGTATATCATTAAGGAAGGTCATAAAAATCGCCGGACCATAACAGAGAGAGAGGATTTTAGTATACAAATGAGTTGATTTTTTTTTTTAAATTATGGAAAATTTATGGATGCTAATAGCAAGTAGATCATATTTTACTGAGTAAGCAGAGCGGTTTGTTTTGCAATTTAATGTTGGGAAGTTGAACCGTTGCCTCACTGGATTTAAATATAGGGAGAAATGATGCATTACCTTTTAATTCTCCATGGCATTTAAACCCAAATTCCACATGCAAGATACAAAATTCCCTCAGACTATCTTTTACCAGACGTATGCCAATATGAGCTTGACAGTTGTAACATCACACCGAACATTCATGAGCTGTGTTGGATGTAGTAGGAACATTTCAGTTTTTATTGCAAATGTTTATTTTCCATTTGTTGCAAAGTACTTACCAAGATACTTATGTTGAACAGAACAGAATCATTTTTCAAAGCAAATTCAGCAAGACACACCTAGAATGAAAACTCTTCGATTCATTGTGAAACGAATGTCATTGCATGTAAATTGAACACACACATACCAATATACTTAAAAATATAAACTGTCAGTGAATTCAAAAAATTAATGAAAGTATAGAATATTTGATAAAATATTTATGAGAACTTGCATGGAGAAGTGAAACATCGGCGTCCTGTCTTTTATGACCATGAGTATCTTAAGAGGGTGACGACAACGTATTCGATCTCATGTTATCAACTTCCCAGCGAAACATCCTCGCATATCAAAATCCTGTCGTCGACTTATCAGCCTTAGAGCGACTTCGTCTCTCGTGCCTTTATCTTAGGGGAGACGCTGAGATGCTCAGAATCTCGCCGTACAAGTTTTGGTGTTAACCCATATTCTGAAATTCCGTGTTTTCACTATGCTGCCCTGAAATGAAAGACTGCAGTATTTGCAAAAATACAGAACTGAGAAAAATGGTAGATACTGCAGGTTTCCCTTGCCTTACTACGATTTTGCGGATACTGCAAATGGAACCCGCTAAATAAAGCAATGAAGAATAATTCTGAAACTATGGTAACTTGTGTATTAGTGTTTCACGAGCCAAATAGGTGGCATATCTCAATTTAGAAATTTTTGCAAATACTGCAGCTTTCCATTTTAGGGCGTTATGTTGTATTAGTAGAATCTTTTATTAAAGTAGTAAGGGCGGGGCCCAGCTCTGCCAATTTTGTAAAAGGGCAAAAAGCTGAACATCGGTTAAGCAGTGCATCAAATATTAGAATAGAGAAGGTTTACTCCTGTTTTCTCCCGAGAATGGCAATTTTTCTCGCTCTATTTTGTAGAGCGACATACCGCTGTTTGGTTTGAAATTAGGGCGGTAATAACATGGAAAATGCGGCGAATATTAAAAAGATAAATAAAATACTAAACACGTAGCTTTGTATTCAGCTTTTTTACTTATTTCTGATGCAGTTAGCCAACGCGGTCCCTGATTAGCTCTCTCATTCGAAAATGCATAGGCCTAACGCAAGTTCTGTGTTTTGGGGTCGTCTTTCTTAAGTGGCACACAAGGCTCCCAGGTGTGTAAGGGGCCCTTTGACGATATAGGAGACTGGAGCGTTAATTTGATTACACCTGAACTACTTTGATGAGATGTTTGGAACAGGTATGAACTGGTAGGTTTCCCAACTACCCCTCTCGTCTTCCGAGGTGATTTTAAACCTTGTGTGTGAGACAGCAGGATTAATGGTTTATGTTCCTTTTGATGGTCTTCATCTGAGGAGACTATTTTTTCTTTCCTTTTTCCTGAAGGTGTTCTGATTAACATGGCCATACACTTCGCGCTCTGATGATGAGAATCTCGAGTTATTTTGCATTAAGTGTTGTGAGTTGTTTTTGTACTGACGTAGATGAAGTATGATATTGGAAAGCTGTTGAACTTAACAAAATTATAGCTGTTGGTATTATTTGAACAGTAATTGTTCGAAAGCCCGTTTGTATAATATTGTAAAATCGCAGTTTATTCAGTATGGAATGAATATTACTAAGATGACTTGATATAATTTCTGTTTGTTAATCTTTGGTCGTTTTGTCTTTTCAGGTACGTTTTGTTGTGATTCTTTGTTGACTGAAGGAATGCTGGAGTTTCAGTAAGTATCAATTTCAGACTATACTCTCGAAAGGATCTGGTTTTCCCAAAACGTCTGGAATGATTAGAACGTTCGCGAAAGTCTCCTTTTGGTTTTGGCCCGATGGTAATTGGGAATGTTCCAGAAATGATCCTGCCTGTCTCACTGACAGACGCTTGACAAGAAGTGCTGAGATGTACGGTACCAGCTTCAAAAGGTTTCAAAAGAGAAACCGTTTTACTCACTACTCTCACCCTTTTCGGTATTATTTTAGATATATACATTTTTATCATTATAATTTATCTTTATCTTTCGTTCATTTTCTTTTATCTGTTTTATTGTGGAACTGCGATCAAACGGTTTCATCTGAGCTGGTTTTGCCGTTATTCAAAGATAAAAAAAAGGGATATTTTGTTAAGAATATATGATCCTTTAATTTTCAAAAAATGCATTTCTTTTTCCTTTTAGTAAATGGTGAAAATCTTCAGTACATAAGCGTTTTCCAATTCAAAGGACATTCCATTGGAGGCTGTTGTTACAGACTCCTTTGTGCGGGCAGCAATAAGAGCATATGTCCATTAAGGACTTGAAGCGAGTTACATAACTCGCTGTATTTCTCTTCTACTCGCGTTTTACACGTTCGGGTGGCAGTTCTTTTATGTAAACAACTTTCGTATAGTTGTCTTCAAACTTCTCTGCCATGTAGAGAGCTAAGGGCCTCTAAGGAATTCGCCAATTGTCTTACCTGGGTTTTCACTTCCACAAATCTCCGCTTATCTCTAGCCTCCTGTCTCATAGTTGTCATCCAGGTAGTGTGGGTCTTCCAGTTTGTATGGTGCCCTCATGACCCCAGGTGGCACAGATAAGTATTATTCTCCCTTCGGTAAAGGTTATATGAATGTTAGCATCCTATACATTTGTATTCATGAAAACTGTTTCAAGGTGCCACCGTACTTTGTGATCATTGTATTTCTAATATTAAAAGTTCTTTAATTATCAAACTTTTAATTTATGTATGTTACGAACTGGAATTGGTAGAAAATACTTTTTGTCAAAAGCTTACTGTAACACAAACGGAGTTTTATATACGTATAATTATATATATATATATATATATATATATATATATATATATATATATATATATATATATATATATATATAGAGAGAGAGAGAGAGAGAGAGAGAGAGAGAGAGAGAGAGAGAGAGAGATTCCCCCGTAGAGACATCCTTTAGTGACCTTTATCATTGTGTACCTCACGTGTGACATGTACTTGAGAAGCCTACTGGTGTCATTACGGTGAAAGTGACAACAGGAGGCCTTGTTCCCTAGCGTCCTCCTTTGTCCTAATTAGAATTTGTAGGCTTTCGCGGTCGAAATGATGTAGAGTATTTACAGCCGGGGCTCTCTCTCTCTCTCTCTCTCTCTCTCTCTCTCTCTCTCTCTCTCTCTCTCTCTCTCTCTCTCTGTTTGTTCAAGTCTGCCTTCATTCTTTGTTTAACGTTGTCATCGCTCCTAGGTAACTTGGGAGAATTGCCGAAGGTGGGAGGCGTAATCTCTGTGAAAAGGAGAAAGGAAATCTAATGGCCGCCGCTTTCTTATGCTTATGAAGTCTTTGGTTTTGTGTGCTCGTGTTTAATTAACGATGTTATCTCAAGTCGTAATTTTATCTTGGGTTTCGTTGCTGCTGACTTCGTTATCTTAAGTCGAATGTTTTCGGGGTTCCGTTGCTGACTTACTTAAGTCGAATGTTTTCAAGGGTTTCGTTGCTGACGTATTTAGTTATCTTAAGTCGAATGTTTTGAAGGGTTTCGTTGCTGACTTACATAGTTATCTTACGTCGAATGTTTTCAAGTTTCGTTGCTGTCTTAGGAATCAGGTAATACGTCAGATTCCCCCCCCCCCCCCCTCTACCCCCTGTTTAGTCCCGATAAGGTCACTCAAGCACGGAAGTCCTTTTCCAGAGGTGCCACAGACTATAAGGTCGGGTCGCGCGCTGTGGTTGGCGTGGATCTCCTCCGCCACAGCGTTCGAGAGAGAGAGAGAGATGGAAGGGGGACGGTAGGTAGTAGGGTGGAGGGTGGAGGAAGGACGGAGGATGGGG
>NC_089768.1:11782500-11850000 GCF_040412425.1 Macrobrachium rosenbergii | reverse complement strand
AGATTTTTTTTTATGAGACTTCCATTATTTAAGTTCTTCTAGTTCGTATTATGATGTAAATTACATGCGGCAAGTTTACTAGCTAATGTCAAGAAATAAAAGAGTTTATAAGAATATCCATGCTGCGCTTATCTTTCATTTGTAAGTAATAAGTTTTCGTTCTAGGACTTCAGGATATTATTATTGCACGCAACGGCTGTAAAGTCCCATATGTCACTTTAAATTTGTATTCAGTTCTATTATGAGATGTATATTTGATTTAGAGTGTTCACTCTCATATTGGTTATTTAATCCCTGTATGATATTTGGTGCCTCTTTAAGATGAGAAATCTCGAATTTGAGCTGTGGTGTGGAAAATCTGATTTTTTTCTCTCTCTCTCTCTCTCAAATATTTTGTTAAGGAAAAAACTGAGAAATAATTAAAATTATTGCCTTCATTTTCTTTGGTTTCCGACTGCTGAGACACATTAATTAGAGGCCTCTTTCGTGTGTCACTTCATTAAGATTGTACCTTTGATTTTTCTACCGTGGTGATTATAATTTTTAGTTCTTCTCTCTTGAGTATAGAAATTAGCTGTTGTTTTTCTATAACTGTCCTTGTCCATAGGTAGTTGTTGCTTTTTAGTGATCTTAAATTATTTTCTGATATTCGATGTAGTTAATGTCATAGTTTTACTTGTTTCAAAAAGGTTGCGTTGCGAAATCATAATTTTATTGGTTGCTAATTTGGGCAAGAAAATGGCGATTGTCCTTTTTTTTGTTAATGAACGCTAATTAAAGTTGTAAGAAAGATTTATTGCTTCAGAGCAACGGGTGATCGCTTTATTTTAGGTCATATATTTCGAAATGGAGCTCAAGGTCTCTCTCTCTCTCTCTCTCTCTCTCTCTCTCTCTCTCTCTCTCTCTCTCTCTCTCTCTCTCTCTCTCTCACATGTCTTTTTCCGTCGAAAGACGCATCCTTCTCACGAGATTAAAGCAAAGGATGCATTTCGAGAAAGGCAAAAAAAAACCCTTAAGGAAATCTTGAAACATCACCAGGTGGTTTATTTCTCTCCGGGATCACCTGTGCACTGTAATACGACACCGCATCTGAGAGCCGTTTTTCAGTCTTCTTTTCCTTTTTAACGCTAAGATTAGGATCCCCCTCCCCCACTCTCTCTCTCTCTCTCTCTCTCTCTCTCTCTCTCTCTCTCTCTCTCTCGCTCGCGCGCGCGCGCAGCGAACTTGGGTCGTTGACGCTGCAGAGTTGATCCTACGTGAGAGAGATGTCCACTGGGAAACTCGGAAGGTGCAATTATAGGCTTTTCTAGAAGGCAGTGGGTAATGAGATATTAAAGAAAAAAATTTTAAAAACTTTGTTTAGAAGTAATATCTAATATCAGTCGTTTCCTGCAGCTGACATTTCCTACCTTTTATGCTGGATTGTCTTCTTATGTATATACATCTTTTTCCCCATATTGCTATCCAGGTCTAAGATGTTAGTCTTTGTGTTTTCAACATTCTTCCTCTGAGTTTAAAATGACGATTTGAAAATTATCAGCGTTCACTTAATGCCCTCATTATTTCGGTTAGAAATGCTGTCTTACACTTTATTTGCAGCTGGAGCATCAGTTTTATTTTTCTCCATATCGAGATTTTGTTCTTTTCTGCAATTTTCTCCGTTTTTTATTTGGCCTGTTCTCTTTTATGATTTGCTTGCAAGCACAGATGCTGAAAGAAGAAAGACTAGCCAATGGAGTAGAGCCCAGTCCGAGATCCGATAGCCTGTCATCATCAGATTTACGCCGTTCATATCCCAAGATCATTGAGGGGAGAAAAAAAAAAGAAGTATGATAATAGAAATTCACAGCTGTGTCCAATTCAAGGAAGACGGATGCATATTTGAAGCTTGTATTGACTCTCCAGTCTTACGCGGCGAAAGGAGTCGTTCAGTAAATAAAAGGTCAAGTCAAGCGTATTTTGGTTTGCTCTGTAAATTTCCGCCCAGTGTTAACAAGTAGACCTGACTCTTGGGCACAATCCCTCCCCCTCCCCTCTTCCCCACCCCCTTTTAGGAACCCTGTTTGCCTCGTGTCTTGCAAAACGGTAATTCGATTTAGGACACCGAGACACGTGTAGTGCCGTTCCGTCTGTGTTGACTCTTACAACACCGCGTGATCGGTGATGCAGCAGTAGCTCTCTCGGGTTGATTTCGAAGCGGATATCTAAAACCTTCGGCCAAAAGTGTTTATTGTTTTCCCTTCTTCGTATCTTTGTCCTATTTGCTTGAGCTTGTTGTTGATACATCCGCGGACTACTTTTTACTCTTTTCCTTGTAGTGAATAAACCCTCAGGTCTATTACGATTTCTTTTCAAAAGGGCCACCAATGTAGTGCTGTTGACAGTCAGTCTCGAATGCATGTCCCTTGAACGGTTGATAAATCTATTGGATGCTTAAGTCCACCCCAGCTGACTTGAAGCAATTTGTTGGGAAACGATGGATGGCCGTTTGACTGATGAAGACCTAGCGTAGCGTCGCATGCATTTAGCTGCATTTTCTTTCCTGTCAGGTGCTGGTTTAGAGGGCATTCATTTTTATAACTGTTAGGTAAAACGTGTTTGACATGTGCGTGTAGCCTATGAATTGGCAGCGCTCATAGTTTCTCTCTCTCTCTCTCTGTGGATGGTTGTTTAGTTGGAAGGGGCAAGGTAAACCGTCCCAAAAAGCAGCGAAAGGGTCTGTCACGTTCATTTTTAACTTTTTTTTTTTTTTAACCTTTCCTCATCCTCTTTTCCATCCTAACATCTTGATTGATAATCCCCCTCCAAACCCCAGCCCCCCAGCCCTCTTGCCAGGCTCAGCGTGACGGATGTTTTGGTCATAAATGCTTTTGTTTCGCCAGCTCTGTCCCGTTCTCACTTATAGTTAATCATAACTGTCCACGACACTCTTTGTTTACACAGCCATCACAAGTGTGAATGCACGACCTATATGCAGTTTTGTGTACACATACTGAATGCTTGAAAATTTTACTCATATATGGAAATTTAATCCTAGTTTTGATTCTCGGGGAGGGTTATAATATAGAGCAGCTATACATCTTTGTTAGGGAGGTGGGCCTCATCAACAAAATTTAGATCATATACATATACAGTATATGTATGCATGGGTAGTATATTTTAACATATGATTATGTATATATATATATATATATATATATATATATATATATATATATATATATATATATATATATATATATATATATATCACATTATCACAGGTGAAAAATAAGAAACGGGATGTAGGTCTGACCGGTTTTCGACTTTATTTCCAAGCCTTCGTCAATGGCTTGGAAATAGAGTCGAAACCGGTCAGGGCCTAAACCCCGTTTCTTATTTTTCACCTGTGGTAATGTGTGATAAATGAATCACGTACAAAAGTGATAATAATCATATATATATATATATATATATATATATATATATATATATGTATGTATGTATGTATGTATGTATGTATAGATTTAGATATATCTTAACTGAAGCTCCTCTTAAACTTATTTATTCATTAAGTTTCCTATTTAATTTTGTTACGCCGTCAATAATCCCTAGGTGTTTTGGCGCCAGTTTTAGCAGCCATAATCAGTCATTCTCCATTGTATATGAATAATAATGATAATATATCATATATGAACGATAATAATATATCATATATGAATAATAATAATATGTCATACATGAATAACAATAATATATTCAGATATGAATTATAATATATCTTATATGAATGATAATAATATATCATATATGAATAATAATAATCTAACAATAATCAATCACTCAATCTCCTCTGTGTACAAGTGAAAGCCTGGACGATTCACAGCATCAGTATATTCCAGTTTCACAAAACAGAAAGTTGTAGGTCTGGAGACAGAAAGCAAGACAGAGTCCCAGAGTTTTGGCTGGGTTTCGGGGCAAGTGGTCAGAACTGTAGAGTTCTCGACAACTACTCAAGATGTGGGAGGGTGAAGCCTGACACGTGCTACTTGACGGCGAAGTAAAGGCACTCATAGTAAGTAGTAATGTCTCATATAGCAATTATAGAAAAAGCTGGTATGGTTATATAGACAATTGAAGAATATGCGTTCTGCGGCAGAGACCGTAAAAATTTTGCAAGTTTTGTAGGTCTCTGCTGTACAACACAGATTTTTTTTTTTTTGTACCGGTAACATGAGAGAGAGAGAGAGAGAGAGAGAGAGAGAGAGAGAGAGAGAGAGAGAGAGAGAGAGGAGTATTTTCCTTCAAGATGAGAGAGAGAGAGAGAGAGAGAGAGGGGTATTTTCCTTCAAAATACTCAAAAGGTTTGTAAATGGCTTGTTTGAAAGGCACTAGACTGGGGAGAGAGAGAGAGAGAGAGAGAGAGAGAGAGAGAGAGAGAGAGAGAGAGAGAGAGAGAGAATTTTCCTTCAAAATATTAAAAGAGTTTCTAAATGGCCTTTTTTTTTTTTAAAGATACTAGTCTGGAATGATTTAAGTATATCTTAGTTTACCCAGACCACTGAGCTGATTAACAGCTCTCCTAGGGCTGGCCCAAGGATTAGACTTATTTTACGTGGCTAAGAACCAATTGGTTACCTAGCAACGGGACCTACAGCTTATTGTGGAATCCGAACCACATTATGACGAGAAATGAATTTCTATCACCAGAAATAAATTCCTCTAATTCTTCATTGGCCAGCCGAAGACTCGAACGCTGGGCCAACAGCGTGCTAACCGAGAGCTCTAGCCACCACTCCAATGAAGAACTTAAGAGAGAGAGAGAGAGGGAGAATTTCCCTTCTAAATACTCAGAGTTTCTAAATGGCTTTTTTTAGAGGCACTAGACTAGAGAGAGAGAGAGAATTTTCCTTCAAAATACTCAAAGGGTTTCTAAATGACTTTTTTGAAAGACACTGGACTGACCGAGCTGAAATGGGACTTTGCTCCCCATTGTTATCTAAATCTCCACGTTTAACGTGAAAGGAAGGTTTTTTTTTTTTCTTTTACAAGTATTCCAGAGGTATTTCCATTTGTAAACGCTTGTTCATTTTTTATGATTGTTAAAAAGTCTTTCTTAACTAAGGTTAATTATTTATGTAGTAAAATAACTTTAATTGCATGATTTTTTTTTTACTTTATTTTTCACTTCCTTCATTTTCTTATGAGATTATTTTTTTTACTTCATTTCTCGTCATTTCCTTCGTTTTCGTATGTTTATTTTTTTTTTTACATAATTTCTCGTCATTTCCTTCATTTTCGTCTGATTTATGGTAACTCTTAACTCTTACCTGCGAGTATAGATTGCCCATCTTTTTACTCTCGCGTATTTCTCATCGTTAACATCTTGAAAAAGCCTACTCCCATTCCCTGCTGGTAATAATATTAGTTAGCATCCTTTACAGGGATTCTATCCTATATAACCCTGTAATTGACTCCAGTTTCGTAGCGTTCGCCTTTCCGTAGATCTTATTATCGGAAACCGTAGGAACGGCCGTAGGGCTCTGCCATTTTAACTTTTGACATGAACTCTTGATTGTTCGGCTTCGGTTACTCGCGTAGGATTTGAATTGGCAGTGCTTTTCAACGCCATCTTGTTTGCCAGATCAAACCTCGGCGTTTGAATGTTTGAGTGCTTCTCCAGCTGTTGTTTGAGTGTTTCAGTTGCAAAAATCTATTATAGTTGTTGACAAAATTTGTGCATTTCTTTTTTCCTGGTGGTAATGCTTTCAGTATTTGACAACTAATGATAAAAGAGGGTTAAGGGTTTTATAAACAATGTTGTAGCTAATAATACAACCTAACTAGTTCAAAAGTATTTTCAAAAGATAAATCTTTCTTCATTGGTTTGCCTTGTTTTGATTAACTATCATATAAGACTGTGTCATGTTTAACGATTTCATAAACCTTTCATATACACATTCAAACATTACCTCTCTTACAAAGCGGTCACCTACAATTTCTGATTGAGATAGCTTGTGATGTTATGTGACAGCTTTATACTAAATTTTGCCATTTTCCATATTTTTCATTTTTCACATCACATTCTACTCCTTTGTTAGTGCATCTTCAGACAGTTGTACTCAAAGAGGTGGTTCCATTTTTTTCCCATTTAGTGGTAATTGTAGTTATGACCTCCGTCGGAAGCTGTGGTCATCCCCTCTCTTTCAGGTCAACTGTGGCTTCAAGTTCCTGTGTTGTTGTGTAGCACTCGTTTTGAAGCTTCCTTATTGGGATGAGATGCCACAATGTCGCCCTGCCCAATACCAGACGTCTTTTGTTCTTTTTAAAGTGGGACAACTGGCCTTTCTGCTTATATAGATATTAATGATCTTAAGTTCCAAGAGAGTTTGTGAGTTTCTTGAAAGCTCCGTACACCATTTGTCTGAATCTGCGTTACTTCTTCTCTGCTACTCTTCACAGATGTTTTCATTTGTTTTGTTCCTTGCGTCTTTGTTTATTTGGTATTTTGACCTGCCTCGTCTTGACGTTTCAAGGGTATTTTCTCTTGTGTATGTTTTCCTCTTTTTTTACCTCAAATGTTTAGAAACTTGGTTAACGCATCGCTAGCTATTTTCGGTTTGGTCATTACACTTCAGTTTATGCACACCATAAAGGGCAACAGCAATATAATGATAGTAAAAGTTAGTTCAGCATTGTATTTAACCGTGCCCCATATTCATTGACAGTAGGATTATCAGAATCTGTGTATTACAGATTTCCACAAATATTTAGGCTACACATAAATTTGTTGCGCATGCAGGGAAAAGCCCAAAATTGTGATGCTCACAATTATTTTTGTTTATTCACGTCCTGTGCTAATACAAAACCGGGATACCCTTTTCGACAGACGCGAATGAGAGAAAGAAATTTTGAGTATCTGACTTTTGGAATATTTTGTTTGTAAATTGATCAATTTTTTTCAGCTTGGGAAACATTGTTTGAAGTTGATTATCAAACAAGATTAATTTTACTTAAGTATACTGTATATACATATATTACATACATATACATACATATATATATATATATATATATATATATAATTTTTTTTTTTTTTTTTTTTTTTTTTTCATTTCCTAATTGAAATAATTAAGCCTGTGCAGATGTGCATTTGGTTTTTCCTTTAAGTGCGAGCTGATCTGGCATTTAATTCAGTTCGTCAATTGGCTTGTTGTTTAATCATTTAAGTGATGGGCATATGTGGTTAATTATGATTTGTATTTATGCCTCGCTTTTGTAGAAGATATTGAGATGGTGCCTATCGACAATTTCAATTTGTTTCACCCATTTCATGCTACTTGGTACTAGTGGAACTTATTGTGTCGCGTTTGTGCATTGTTATCAAGTTTTGAAATAAGAAGATAATTACGGTATTCGTAAAAAAATAGAGGAACTGTAATATGCATTAATAAAAGCAATATTAATTGTGAGAGTGGTTTTATACAAAATGGAGTAACTGTAATGTGCATAAATAAAAGCAATATTCATTGTGAATAGAAGCTGGTTTTACACAAATTGGAGTAACCGTAATATGCAATATTAAAAGCAATATTAATTGTGAATGGAGGCTGGTTCTGCACAAAGTGGAGTAACTGAAATATGCAATATTAAAAGCAATATTAATTGTGAGAGTGGTTTTATGTAAAATGGAGTAACTGTAAGGTGCATATATAAAAGCAATATTAATTGTGAGAGTGGTTTTATACAAAATGGAGTAACTGTAATATGCATCAATAAAAGCACTATTAATGTGAATAGAGACTGGTTTTATACAAAATGGAGCAACTGTAATATGCATTATTAAAAGAAATATTAATCGTGAATAGAGACTAGGTTTATCATGAAGTGTCGTCCCTACACTAAGGTGTTCTAGGAAGTGCTAAAAGGCAGGACAGTTGAAAGCCTGCAAGGCAAGCTTGAGGAATCCTTTCTGTGCGCTGTGGAAAAAAAAAAAGCCGTGTCCTTTCATTTGTACCCGAGGCTTCCTGCAGTAGAGTATCTGTCATAAAGCTGAAGGAGAGACTCACTCCTCCCTTTGGCTTACTAAATCAGGTCGTAAAAACCTGGGCATTATGGAGGGTGTACTAAAAGCCGTGCTGTCCTCAGGGATATTGCCCCCCCCCTAGATGGAGCCAGTTTATAGGGATGGAAATGATTGACCACTTTTTCTGTTACCTGATATCAAGGGTCATCGTTGAGCTCTGTCGCATTAGAACATTGTTGTCCTTAGGGGGGTGGCGGGTGGGTGTACTCAAAACCCTGCTGTCCTCAGGGATATTGGCCCCTAGATGGTGCCAGTTTATAGGGATGGAAATGATTGACTACTTTTTCTGCTACCTGATATCAAGGGTCATCGGTGTCCTTGCTTTTTCCAGGGGAGATAAGGAGCCTGAAGAATTCGGTTTTGTTTATAGTGTTGGTTATCAGACAGTGCATTTTGATAGCTGCTAAACGCTGTTTAGCATTTTCATTTATTTCTTATAAAAAGTGTCAGGTTTTATTATCACCGTCTTGGGTTCAGTGGCTGTGCCCATAGTTGGCCCTCTAATGGGTAGCAAAATTTTCATCTCTAAATCCGGCAGACTGCGATAGTACCTTCTTTGACCATTTGCTCTTTTTGGTGTGAGCATGTGTTCCTCAGTTCTTGCTGAATGGAGGTGCATTTACCACAATACACACAAATTATTGTTTAATCTTTAGTTGTTTATTCATAGCTAATACCTCTTTTACCAAATAGGAAGATGAAGTCTCGTTGTCTCTTGTGTTGTCCATCAAGCGTTTCCATTTCTGTTAGGAATATTTTATATTATATTAATGCTCTTCTCTGCATTCTTCTTCTTTCAGAAGTCATTTCTGTTGCGCGCTTTAGCGCACACACAAATGAGCATAAAATTATAAAATATATAAATTATAATATATATATATATATATATATATGTGTATATATATATATATATATATATATATATATATATATATATATATATATATATATGTATATATATATTACATAATACTTATAATATATATATATGTGTGTATGTATATATATATATATATATATATATATATATATATATATATATATATATATATATATATATATATATATACAGTATATGTATATATATAGTGTGGTTTACACCTGCTGAAAACGAAATCTTGCTTTATTATTTCCATGTTAAGTATTAACCATAAAAGTCCATTTTAACGATTTTGTATTTATTAACTACTCAGATGTTGTTATCAATACATAAATAATCTTATTTGGTAGATTGCATCCGTAAAAACTGTAAAATATTCTCTTCACGATGCAAGGCTTGACAGTTATTCCTAGCGTTCAGTTATGGCTGGTCTTTTTCTGTCTCTCCCTGGCAAATAAAATGAATAATGAATTACTACAGCCAGTAGCCAACACCAGCGCGCAGAATTTGTTTTGTGGAAATGACGAAAATACCGACGACTGCTGCTGTATAGCAAATGTATTCAAGGACAATTCTGCAAAGCGCCAGGGGGAAGTCAAAAGTTTCCCCTTCGGGATAAATTGGATTAGTCCACTCCTGTCCCTCCCTTCTCCCTTTCATTCCCCCCTCTTCCTTCCACCTTCACGTACATACGTGCATACATGCTTACATACTTGCCTGATGGTTGTCACAACGCATTCTCTTCATTCCTGGTACGGGAGAGAGAGAGACAGAGACAGTGTGTGTGTGTGTGTGTGTGTGTGTTTGTGTGTTACTCTGTTGTTAATTCAAAGCTATGTTCCTTGCTTTGTTGACACGAGGCTTCGATCATGTTACATTCCTCCTCGTGGCCTCTCGATGAAATACAATTTCATTTTCTCCGGAGTTTAATTAGTGTCTTCGAAGTTGAGGCTTTCATTTGGAAACAATAAGAAGCACGTTTCTTCGGTCGTCTTCGGGTCTCCAGTTGAACGCGAAGTTATCGGGAGAGATTGCTGACTTGAGTTCGATTGATGTCCTGCTCTGGCTTCTCTTTTGTCATGTTGCGAGTGTGCGGGATTAGTTTCCTTGTGGAAATCATTTTCTGGTCGCGGAATCTTTACTCTTAAGATGGCAATAATTACGGAGCCGTTCTCATGCCGGCAGTCTCTTCAGGATTACACATTGACTAGAGTAGCTCAAATTTTACCGTTTTCGTACGTCATGCAATCTGGGTGCACTCTGCTTGTCCGTGCATTTTGTTCCTTTGTGTAATTAGTACAAAATTCTCGCAAGTGGGCCATGGCGTGAGTTTTTAATATGGTGGCATAAGTGTTAACGATTGGTAAATATATCAAGAAAATATTAGTATTTTACTCAGTTGTCAGTCCATAATTATTATAGTACATCACGAATACGGATGTGAGTTTGCATGATCGCAGATTTGTGCTCTTTTTTGAGTATTGAAACTAATGGGAGTCATTTTTCCAGTAAATTTTTACACATAAAGGAGAAACGGAAACTCTTCCAAGAAATTTCTGCGCACTCACCAATGTCCTGCCATTTCACTTCATTTGCTTTGGTATAAATACCTAAGTAAATGAAGCGAAATGGCGCATATGGAGGAATTTTATTTGGAAGAGGAGTAGGAGGGTGAGAATGAAGGGGTCAGTCGTAAAGGAGAGTTGACCTTGATGACCTCCCTCCGGGCACCACAGAGGCCACCAGTCACGATTTCTTCCCCAAATTATGTTTAGGCACAACAAAGGCATCATCATAGCCGTCTTCTTACCCCTTTAGAAGAGGCGGCGGCCATCGTTTGCGACTACGTGATGATTTTTGTCCAGTGGTGACGACACCATGCTCTGAAGTTATTCGGGGGCTTCGAGATGAAGAAAAGTGATGCGTTGGTGTACCTCAAGGTGATGCGCTTGGAGGCTGAAACTTCTCTGCTGAGAGAGAGAGAGAGAGAGAGAGAGAGAGAGAGAGGTAGGTAGGTGGGTGTACTCCTGGGTATGTATGCGGTCTTTTAAGGGGTGTGTCATACCTCCTCACGTGGGGTCAGGCGTAGTGGGCGGAGGGGAAGATAGTGTTGTTGCGGTGAAAGCGGGCTTGGGAGTCGGGATAAGTTTCGTGGGCCCGGGAGGGGGATGTTGGTGAGGAACTGTTTGGGCGTCTGATAGCACAGTCAGTAAGATCACGTGAACGTTCCCGTAATTGTGATGAAGGAGGAGGAGGAGGAGGAATGTAGTGATTTACAATGATTTTTAAGACTCTCCTAGGAATGGATGTTGGAATGCTCGTTGTGTGTTGTGGCTGTGGTCAAAATGACTTTTCTTTTATGTTTCTTTTATTGTATTTCGTAATTTTGTGGTTTTAGTTGGCACTGTCGGTGGAAGAAAAGTTTTTTTTTTATCACAGCTTTTCATTTAGGCTAATAGTCTCTTCGTAGTTATATAAGCAAATTTATTTAAATGAATATTTTCCCTCTTATGACGATAAACTAGATTTTTGTGTAGGTTTATCCTTATTAATAATGTCTGTGACGAAAAATTATTGCAATATTCTCGGCTTTATATTGTTTTACGATTCCCCGAAACCCCTGTGAGGAAAAAGTATTGCAATATTCTCGGCTTTATATTGCATTACGATTCCTCGGAACCTCTGTGAGGAAAAAGTATTGCAAAATTCTCGGCTTTATATTGCATTACGATTCCTCGGAACCTCTGTGAGGAAAAAGTATTGCAATACTCTGCGCTTTATGTTGTTTTCCTATTCATCGGAACCTTTTTAAGGAAAAAGTATTGCAATATTCTGGGCTTAATATTGTTTTACGATTCCTCGGAACCTCCCCTGTAAGCTAATTTCTGTTGTAGTGCAACTTATAGGATAAAAGTATCCTAATAAACTAGTCTAGTAAACAGGGCAAAACACTGCCATGACAATCGTTATCTTGTCTAAGTGCTTGAGTCCAGTGTGCACTCTTTTCGCTCCATATGAAATGTTTATGTTAATGCTAATGAGCATTGATTGTCACCCTCACAGTGTCAGTGTTAATTCGTGTGTATTTCATGCCTTTCGATTGTAATTGAAGAGTGTGGCTATATATATATATATATATATATATATATATATATATATATATATATATATATATATATATATATATATATATATATATATATATATATATATACATATAATACAGGTATATACATGTAACATTATATGTATATATATATTATATAAACAGGTCATAGTAACATTATTCTTTTCTTCAAATTGCTCTCTCTCTCTCTCTCTCTCTCTCTCTCTCTCTCTCTCTCTCTCTCTCTCTCTCTCTCTCTGCCACCGATGGATATATATATATATATATATATATATATATATATATATATATATATATATATATATATATATATATATATAAACAGGTCATAGCAGTAACATTATTCTTTGCTACAAATTGCAGTAGAAAACTCTCTCTCTCTCTCTCTCTCTCTCTCTCTCTCTCTCTCTCTCTCTCTCTCTCTCTCTCTCTCTCTCTCTGCCACCGATGGATTTGCCTTGGCGTCATGAACTTGGTAATGTCAAAGGACGGTCACCACCAGAATTTCAGATAAGGGTATGGCTCAGTTGCTGAGTGAATTGCAAATCGGACTACCACAAAGAGGATGGGGAACGGAGAGTATCCTTTGAACTGAAAAGACTTTAACACTATTCCATGGGTCCATTTGGTAATGTTTTTGCATTTTTTCTATTTCTTTTCGTGTAATGGAAGTTTTTGTATTTGTTCAGGCAGTTTTTTTTTAACTATGCTTTTTTTTTTTTTAAGCTACACCTGGGTGGGGTGGTGGATAAGAGTTGTATGTAGTACTAACCTTGGATTTTCGGGAGTTTGTTTGGGGTAGGGGGTGAAAAGTTGGAGCTCCAACCGAAACCTGTCGGGAAGCCAAGGTCGCTGGGGGAACAGGTGGGTGCTTGTCTCCCCCCCAGGTCCTCTTATTTATGCAGCACTGGAGTGTATTTTTGGAGACCCGGTGGTCTTTTTACCATTTTTTTCTTTTCCCCAGCGTTACTTTCCAGTTGGTATTGTTTAGAGCCTTTCACATGTCCCCTTTTTGTTTTTTTCTTTTTTCCTATTAAGAACAATGACAGGTCAAGGAGTTTTTTGTTCTGCCTGTCTCGGTTTCTCGCGATTTCGTATGAACTGAGGACATGCACGTAGAAACAGTCCTCTTGGGAATGCCAGAAAGGAGATTATTTAAGGATACGAGTTCTTTGTTTCTGTAGTCTTAAGAATTAAGATTTTGTTTGTATATAATTTAAGCAGCGTTAAGCAATGTAGTCTTGATTTTTTTTGGGTTGTTGTCAAAGTATCTTGTAAGTTTACCGATATGTAAATGAAGGGGGGGAGAGGGGAGCTGTCTGCTGCTTTTTATAAACCTTCGCTCCCCCTGGCAAATTCTTCAACCCCCAAACACCCTACCCCCGCCTTTCCTACCCCCCCCCCCCAACCAGCTACAAAACTTTCTACATGTTGTTCTTCCAGTGTAGCTCTTCGCTGTAATATCTTCAGAACAGACCACCTCAAAATGGATTAATACAAAGCCAGTGCCTCTAATGACGTCAATTCTCTTCTAATTCAAATGTCGTTGTTTCATTGACGCTTTACGTAAAAAAACAAAAACAACTTCTTTCATAAGATAATATTCACTGTACCTCATTTTCTTAACATCCTCTCGTCAGATTTTTCCTTTCCCATCCATCTATTCCATTATGCCCATTTCTTGTTCGTCCCCCCCCCCCCGCCGTACCACCATCCTTTCCCTACGCTTCCCTCCTTCAAGTTTTCTCTCTCCCTCCTTCTTCTTCTTGCCTCCTCTTGGGCGTATCCTTTGATGGCGTTCTTTGCAGAGATTCAACACTCGGCTACTAATTATTCAAAGCGAACCTCCATTTAGCATATCTTTGTTCATTGCCTTAATACTTATGCTGGAATAGAGCAAGGTCTACAGTCCTGAACTCTCCCTTTCCAGCTCCCATATTAACGTCCGAAGGCACCCAAAAATGACTCTCCTCATTTTGGAGACATTTATGTACAGGGCTTTGGGAGTATTTTGTCGCGTGTTTCTCGTTAATGCAAGTATGTGGGTATGCTAATGCAGGGTGTTTTGACAAACAGCATGTATACGGGCACACACGTACGTACACATATATATCCATAAGCCCCCCTGCGCACACACACACACACACACACACACACACACACATATATATATATATATATATATATATATATATATATATATATATATATATATATATATATATATATATATACATACCCATGCACACATATACATACTGTATATATAAACACACACATATATACAGTATATATGTGTACACGTGTGTATGTGTGTGTGTGTTCGGAGTGTGTGGTGTATCTGGTAGAGTTTAAAGCATTTGCTATTTTTTTTTTTTTTTCACTAAAAAATGAAGCATTTGCCACAGTACTGAGTGGACCAGGGGAGTGGCTGGTTTGGCTAAAATGAAAGTTGAAAATGAGTGTTCGCTAGACTAATGATGTTTTCAAGGTAATTAGTATAGCAATGCAAATGGGGAGGTGGGCGTCTGTATGGAAGAAAGGAATGGGAATGGTTGGTCTGTGTAGTTATTTGGGAGTTGCTTTTAAGAATGATGTTACAGCGAGAGATGAGATGAATATATGAATCAGTGAGCAAGCGAGGCAAAAGGGAAGTAGTGAAACGAATGTAAAAGTTCGGGAAATAAATGTCCGAGGAGATGGGAGTGTGAATGTAGAAATTTTTATTGTATTAACTCTTCTCTAAATTGTGGTTTAATTGAACGGAGAAGGTAGAAGTTCTTGAAATAAATTGTTCATCTGTTCTCGTGGAATTGGAAACGCTTCGAAGATCAGAATTAGGGAGACGAAACGGTGAGGTAAAAAACTTAGCATAGATAAAAAAAGAAGATGGATCTGAATGTTTTGTTCTGAAGTAGTTTAGTCTTCAAGGGAGAAATGAAAGAAATTGGTGAAAGAGGCGTTGAATTCGTCAGTGCAGGGTCGGGAAAGGAGGGGCCCCTGCAGAAAGTGCTTGATTGACGGGGAAGCAAGTGTCCGAGCGAAAGGAATTTATCTCCTGGTGGGGTGAGTGCGTGCAAGAAAAGGTGACTGGGGGAATGTTTGTTAAGAGGACAGTATTCGACTTTGGGATTTTGGGTATTGAACTGCGTTGAGACCATGTGTTTTTATTATTGGTATATGGTATTGTTCCTTCTGTAATTCATTCGTGAGTCACAGGTATGAGGAGATTGTCTCATTTATTTTCTGTGTTGCTTTTTTTTTTTTTATCCAGCCACTCCTTTTTAGAGGGAAACGCTTTTTTTTTAACAGGCAAATGTGACTACATTGGTGATATTATACAATGTTCTTACCAACTGATAACGAGAGATTATTGCATTCCTATGACTGTAATTAAGATTTAAGTTGACCACATTTCTTTTTAAGAATGCATATACATTATGTGAGTATATTTCCTTGAGGTGTCGGGATGTCGCGTGGAATAAAGGTTATATAACTTTAGTTCCTTCTTTTAAGCTTTTGATGAAGTATATACGAGTTATGTTGTGCGTTGCCAGATACTGCCCATCGATAAGCTCCCATGTGTCGAAATCGCAAAAGGTTTCATCTTCTATGTGTCCGTAGCCTTGAAACGTTGATGTCATGGCAACGGATCCATGTTTCAGAAAGAAAAGTGAAAACAAGTAAAGAAACTCTTCTCTCTTCTTGGAATGATCGCCATTCCGGAATTGTATAGATGATTTATGCTCATCTTTATGGAAAGCTTTCAATGGAAGGTGCTGAGAGAACAGAAAGAGGCGAGGCAACACGATGATGATGGTGAGGATTCAAGTCATCACTGCCACTACAGTGAGGATGGTGATGATTCAAATCTTCACTGCCTGTCAGTGAGGATGGTGGTGATAATCGTCACTGCCACTACAGTGAGGATGTTGATGATAATCATCACTGCCACTACAGTGAGGATGGTGATGGTAATCATCACTGCCACAGCAGTGAGGATGGTGGTGATTCAAATCTTCACTGCATGGCAGTGAGGATGGTGATGATAATCATCACTGCCACAACAGTGAGGACGGTGATGATTCAAATCATCACTGCCACTATAGTGAGGATGGTGATGATAATCATCACTGCCACTATAGTGAGGATGGTGATGATAATCATCACTGCCACTACAGTGAGGATGGTGATGATAATCATCACTGCCACAACAGTGAGGACGGTGATGATTCAATCATCACTGCCACTATAGTGAGGATGGTGATGATAATCATCACTCCCACTATAGTGAGGATGGTGATGATAATCATCACTGCCACTACAGTGAGGATAGTGATGATAATCATCACTGCCACTATAGTGAGGATGGAGATGATAATCATCACTGCCACTACAGTGAGGATGGTGATGATAATCATCACTGCCACTACCGTGAGGATGGTGATGATAATCATCACTGCCACTACAGTGAGGATGGTGATGATAATCATCACTGCCACAACAGTGAGGACGGTGATGATTCAAATCATCACTGCCACTACAGTGAGGATGGTGATGATAATCATCACTGCCACTACAGTGAGGATGGTGATGATAATGGCGATGGTGTTCGGGACGAAAGAGAGATGGGCGAACAGAAAAGAGGAAGTGGTGGAGGTAGATGATGATATCATCAACATTTTCTCTTTCTTCTTTCTCTGTTTAAGACACTGATTGAGCAAATATTCTCGCGTTGCTTCCTGGTTCTTATCAAGGACCTGCACCAACGCTTTAAGGTGGCAGAAGGAGATAGAAATATTTAAAAAAAAGAGAGAGAAAGTTTAAGAGAGGGTCGAGTTGAAAGAGGAAGTTTGTGGTGGGAGGTTGAAGGAAAGAGAAACCGTGAAAAGAAGAAATAAGATGGATAAAGATATGTCCAGTTATTTTTAAACCTGATGTCAGCACGCCCACTTGTATCCTTTATCACCTTCTCCTTCTCTCCCTCCCCCTCTCCTCTCCCTCCCACGCCTCCTCCTCCTCCTCCTCATCCTCCTCCATTCATTCTCATCTCCATGTTTTCTTTCTTTTGTGAATCTTATTGGTGCCATTTTTCACGTGGCCATTACAGGTTTCTTCGTACCTCTTTACCTTCTGCGGAATTATTTTACAGTCATTTATATATACAGTATATATACAGCATATATATACATACATATATGTATATATACTCACACATACGTGGACATACATGTGTGTGTGTGATGCAGTTGAGTATCACAAGAAGAAATGTATTTTGTATCAAGACCTTCCTTGTAAGAATCTTGAAATTCAGTCTCTTTATCCCAAAACTTGACTCCACATTTGACCGGTTTTGTGCTGCGATACGAACTCGAGCACACCTGGCTGAAGTGAGAGAGAGAGAGAGAGAGAGAGAGAGAGAGAGAGAGAACACGTGACCCCAGCGTCAGGAACGCTGCAGGAGAGCTGCCTCTATCGTCCCTAACAAACTTTACGGACAGTCAGTGTCGTCGTCTCTATACAGAAGTTTCTCTCCTCATACTCTTCTCTGATTTTCTGATTCCCTATCATTTCCTCCTTTTTTTTCCTCGCAGAGAGTCTTATAAAAGAATTTGCTTCTTAGCTAAGCGTTTGGTCTTCATTAAAATACTGGGTATGTTGTTTATTCTTGGGACGTGTGACTTCGTACAGTTTTCATCGTCTTTGCTTATTGCTTGTTTAGTTGTTGCCATGTCACCGTCGTCATCAACATTATTTGTTATTGCCAATATCGTCTTCTTGTTCATCCTTGTAAAATGTTTTGTTTCTGGAAATTTTCCTATTACTGTATAAGTAATATAGTTACTTTATAAATGGGTTGAGTCCTGTTACATGTTTTTGTAAAATTTATCGTATAATATTGCTGGCAAAATTGTTATGTTTAAATTTGAAAATTCTAGGCCTTGCATCTTGCGTAAAAGATCGTAAAAATATACCTTGGAAATACAATTTTTCCAAAGTATATACTTTATTAGACCTGCTTGTGTATCAGAGAGAGAGAGAGAGAGAGAGAGAGAGAGAGAGAGATTGATAAAGATAGATTACCTGGTAGAGGTGCCCATAAATCTCATCCTGGTCAAGTCTCGTCGCTTAGCCTATCAATTGATCCTTTCTGAGCCAGGTAGCTCCGAGAGATCTGTCTGCGCGTTGACAACGGCTGAATCATGGCCTTTCTCCTGAGGCTGCGGCCTTGTTTGCTTGCTAAATATATTAATGCTGATGGAACGCAGTCACACTCACCTTCATGGTTTGGCCTGCCTCTCCCCTCCCCCCTCCCCCCTCCTTCTGTGTTTTTTTTTTCTTCACATTTTCCCTCAGGCATGGGCTGGACAAGGACACTTGGTTGCCCGTCTTACAGGCTTGTGTATACATAACATTAGCGTAAGTAAAGATTGTTGTTCGGGGCTGTATTTTTATGGACCTTGGTTGCTGGTTCACTTTAACCTATCCTCTAGTGTCTTTCACATGTCTCAAGTCTTTCTTTATGTTTATACCATGCGTTTTGGTAAGGTAATCTTCGTGTTGCGCTCTATTACATGAAATCTGGTTTGACTTCATATTTCACGGTTCAGGTGGCCTTTGCTTGGGATGTTGGTATCTTTAAAATGGACGCGTATCCTTTGAACATCAGTGATACTTGGTTGAAAGTTTTAGCAAGTGTATTATTATTTATTAGTAGTATCAGGTGTTTTTGTTGTTGCTGTTGGTGTTGTAGAATAAAAGAACTGTGTTCCACATGTTTATGTTGTTCTGGTAGCGGTTTATGTTTTGTAACCACAACGAGTTAAGTTTGCCGCCTAGGTTTTTAAGTACCTGTAAAATTTTGTTGGGTTGATTAGAGAGCTTGTGTGTTCAGAGAAAGGCAAATATATTCCAAGCCTGAAAATTTTTATGGTGGAGTGAAAATATTAATTAACAGTGAAAATTAATTAAAATCCAGAAAACCCAAAGTAAAACGGGGAAATATGCCTTTGCACGGCAAAAGCGTTGTTATCCAGACCTGGGAAAGGTCATGAAGAGACACAGCCGTCAACTATTCAGGTCGAACATTGCCGGGGAGATCGAAGAAGAAGAAGAAGAAGAAGAAGCCCTCTGGGTTGCTTTCTAGGAATAGAGAAAGCTCTCTGTGTCGCCGTTGTCTGTGGCTTTTTAGTCTCGAAAACCTTCACTTTCTCTGTCAATTTCATCGTTGATGGGCTTACAGCTTGAAAGGAAGGAAGGAGCGGGGGCTGTATTACCGACAAAATGATACAGTGGATACGTACGAGTCGTTTCAGCTGTAATCTGTCGAAGTTATGATAAAGATGAACTTGTATTTAAGTTATGACAGTCTTCATACGTTTATCGCTTTTTATCCGTTGGATGCTCAATTTCAAGTCAGTGGTCCCTGTGGGCTTGTTCGATGTGATTAGGGTTCACCTTCTAATAATAATAATAATAATAATAATAATAATAATAATAATAATGATAATACAGTACTGCTTTTCGTTATGTCTCCTTTTGGAGAATTAGATGTAGAAAGCAGAGACATTCTCTTTTGTTATTTGGTGAATTCGTTTATGTAATCACAGTACATGGTACATGTGGGAGCAATACAGTGATGGATCTTCGGATTACACTAACTGTGAGAATCATCTTTAGGTACGTATTTTGCGGTTAGTCTCTAAAGGCCTGCCATCAACAAACAACACACGCGGAACGAATCAGTGATCACGACTGATATCAAAGAAGATAGTGAAAACGATAATATGCAAAAATCTACGGCTATAAGAGTCGGTTAGTACAAAGGCTTACAGAAAGATGGGCTATGGTAGTGAGCCAGGGACCATGTAGGAGTGGTTTGTGAAGATGATGAGAATGAGGCGAAGATTTGTAAGGAACGCTGAGAATCTCTCTTCGCTATATGCAAAATGCTCCTTTGATTTCTTTGAGTTGACTCAGTTATTGTGTTTCATTTGTTTCATCCTGGTCTTCTTTTTCATGAACTGTTTCTTTACTTTAAACTAATCTATTTTTATCAGTCTCTCTCTCTCTCTCTCTCTCTCTCTCTCTCTCTCTCTCTCTCTCTCTCTCTCTCTCTCTCTCTCTCATACACAAGCAGATCTATTTAAAGTTTATACTTTGGAAAATTATATCTTCAAGGTATATTATTACGAACTTCTACGCAAAATGCAGTGCCTAAATTATCAGATTAAACAAAACAATTAAGACAAATTTATTTGAAATCTCTTGACCTGATGCGCTGTCTGATTAAACTTTTTTTTTCTTTACGGCCGTTAGGAGTTGGAAATCGGTGACATGGACTGTATCTTAAACTTTCTTGTAGTAAACTTCAAATAGGTCCTCCTCTCCCTCTCTCTCATTCTCTCCCCTTTTGTATTGGGGGCTTTCAAAGGCCCCGCAGTGGAACTCTGATAAGGTCAATTCACGTCGGGTCTTCAATGAACGAGGCCCTTGCCGAATGTTAACTGGTCTTTGAGGGCGGTGTGCAACTCTTTATGACTCCACTATAAAAAAAAGTCTTCCATAATGTTATTTTTGAAAGTCTTTCACTCCTTGCCGCATCTCCTTGGACCTCTGAGGTTTCTAAAGTTTATTGGATAAAATTCATTTCGCGGTTCTATTGCTTTTCTAAGAATAGGCCCCATTTCTTTCCATGGGGAGGACATTTCAGGACTCAAGTTTTCCGGTACAGAAATGCAGCGTCTTGAAATATTGTACACTGACGTTCTCTGTTCAGTGTCGTGCTGGATGCAAAGCATATTTTATTTGTCCGTTCATTATGTTTTCCTTTCCTGTTGTTGCAGGCAACTTTATTAACAAGTACCGCATCGTTTAAAGTTTGCAGTATCACCGCATGGTAGACATACATATGAAAATATTACTTTTTACTTCTTTTATGACAGACCTATGTACATGTACATGTGAATATATACTTTGGCTTCACTTTTCTCACATTTCTCTTGTATCTCGAGGTACCTAGTCACTCCGTAACTATTTTTCCAGCGCAAGGGAATTTATGCCTTGCGTGTTTTTGCGTGGTCAGTTGTACTGCGGAGTTTGTTTAGCTTTCGAATGACGGGGAAAAATACAAACGAACAAACAAAAAGTAGTCTTGAGAAAACAGCGATATTATTATTATTATTATTATTATTATTATTATTATTATTATTATTATTATTATTATTATTCAGAAGATGAACCCTTTTCATATGGAACAAGCTCACAGGGGGCCATTGACTTGAAGTTCAAGCCTCCAAAGAATATGATGTTGATTAGGAAGAAGTAAGAACAGATAAAGGGAAATACAGAAAGAAATCTTACTTATAAAAAAATAAATTAATAAATAGATCAAAATAGGCAGCGAACGGCTGTTCTTGCGTAGGCGTGACTTCTGTGGCATAAACAACGTTTTGCTTAGCAAACTTTTAAGACTTTAAAAGGTAATGGAATGTTAGTCCAAAGACTTTACAAAGTAATGGAATGTTAGTCCAAAAAATTTAAAAGGTAATGGAATGTTAGTCCAAAGACTTTAAAAGGAAATGGAATGTTTGTCCAGAGGCTTTAAAAGGTAATAGAATGTTAGTCCAAAGACTTTAAAAGGTAATGGAATGTTAGTCCAAAGACTTTTTTAAAAGGTAGTGGATGTTAGTCGAAAGACTTTAAAAGGTAATGGAATGGTAGTCCAAAGACTTTTTTAAAAGGTAATGGAATGTTAGTCCAAAGACTTTTTAAACGGTAATGGAATGTAAGTCCAAAAACTTTAAAAGATAATGGAATGTTAGTCCAAAGATTTTAAAAGGTAATGGAATGTTAGTCCAAAGCTTTGCCTACATGGAAATGCGTATAGGTCAAAACCTTTGCTTATTACTTATCGAACTCACAACATCTTTGTAGGTGTAATTGGTTCCTGCAATGCTCTGTCCTCGGTGTACAAAATTGGAGACTTTTTTCTTCAACCTAGACGTATCTTTAATCCTGTTTCTCAGT
Source organism: Macrobrachium rosenbergii (assembly GCF_040412425.1). Taxonomy (NCBI): domain Eukaryota; kingdom Metazoa; phylum Arthropoda; class Malacostraca; order Decapoda; family Palaemonidae; genus Macrobrachium; species Macrobrachium rosenbergii. Next base: position 11,827,899 of record NC_089768.1, on the reverse strand, counting down.
GGATCGTAAGATCCTTTTGTGTTTATTACCTGGTAACTGTGATTAGTCTGGTAAACGAATTCGTACCAAATAGCATTGTATGGAGTAAAGTTAAATATTTGAAAGTGATATTACAGTGCTAATCTCATCCTGTTCGATGTAAGGGCTTAACTAGTGTCGGAATTGTATGACTACCAATTTCGTCTTCATGGAAATGAATGTGGACTGTGTAAAGAGTGTTCTTTACCTGGAGCCCACGTTTCTTACAGTAATTAGAGGTTTTGGAACCTTTTCAATTAAAGCGATGGTTGGGGTAGCTGATTCTCTGTGAATTAAAACTTGTTAATATCTCAGTGTTCATCTGCATATGACCTGCATCTGGGTATATAATCTTTCTGATTAACTCCAGTGAATATGCGCTGTGTTGTAATTGAAAATACTTCATGTCGGGTTCAGTGTGTGGAATTTTATATCGGAAACTCTTTCATGAACGGTGAAAAGGAAAACTAACTTATTTTGAATTTCTTTTTTGGCTCTAGATATTTTGGCTATTGTTCTTTTTAATGTTGTTCAAATATATAGTAATTAGAATTTGCTAAATTTTGAATTCCTTTTTGGCCGTAGGTAATTTAGTTATTGCATTTTTAGATAATGTTTAAGTATATAGCCTTTATAATATATATTATGTGTGTAATGTATATATATATATATATATATATATATATATATATATATATATATATATATATATATATATATATATATATATATATATATATATATACATACATATATATATATATATATATATATATATATATATATATATATATATATATATATATTTTTTTTAGCACTTGCTAGGTAAAGACATAAATTCTTGGTCCTACAAGTGTGAGTCTTTGTAGGACGTTTCAAGGAGTGGCAAGTGTCCTCTGCTGTAGGACTCTCTCGACTCGGTCTCCTCCACAAGAGCGGGTGGGGACGTCAAAGGGCGCCGTTGTTTAGGTCGTTGATCCTTAGAGGAGGTTATGGAGGATTTAGGTATGTTGGAATAGGAAAGTCAAGGGTTGGGAGGAGGAGGAGGAGGAGGAGGAGGAGAAGACAAGTAAGTGTGAGGTCGTGTAAGCTATCTGGTTGACGTATCTCTTCTGTTCCCCCCGTTCCTCTCTACTCATGCAGTCCTTTCCCTTCCTTTATTCTTTCATTCTCTCCTTGCCTGTCTCTTACTCTGTCTCCCTGTCAAGTCCTGTCATTGGCTGTCTCAAAAATAATTACATTTTCTAGGCTTTTGTTGGCTATGTGATAGTGTATGTATTGTCTAGGAGACAGGTTATAGGAAGCCACTTAAAATTCAGTTTATTCAGTTCTCATGGTTACATAGGGGATGGTCATTTTAATTACTGTTCAATCTGTGGAAATCCATTATTCCATTATGCAGTACTCTCTCTCTCTCTCTCTCTCTCTCTCTCTCTCTCTCTCTCTCTCTCTCTCTCTCTCTCTCTCTCTCTCTCTCGATAAACAGCTTCTCATTTATAGTGACAGAAGCTTTCATCTAGCGGTGGAAACGGAGCTAAAATGCCGAAATGCAAGCAAGGAAAAGCTATTGAATTGCTTAGTGTCTTTTACTTAACTTTAATCCAACTCTCTCTCTCTCTCTCTCTCTCTCTCTCTCTCTCTCTCTCTCTCTCTCTCTCTCTCTCTCTCTCTCTCTCTCTCTCTCTCTCGGATATTTTTCTGTCACTGTAGTTAATTTGTTATCAGTTTTTTTTAATATGGTTCGTGTACGAAGTATATTCTTTTAAACACTGATACTTTTTAAATTGCTGCATGTTTTCTAATATTAAGTGCATGTATATAAATAATTGGGTATATTAATATAAAGTAATGGAAAAAAATTTATTAGTTATTAAACCGTATAATTGTGTTAGGTTTACTTTGCTTGGTATGTTGTCTAATTGTTTGTTTAAAGTAGGTATGGATAACGTCCAAATATTCAAAAGAAACGCTGCAAAGAACAAAATTCAAAATGTGTCAGATATGTTTTTGTTCCGGTCCCTGTATACGCTGATTTTGTTTTCATTTCTCGAAAATTTTCTGGTCTCATGAAATGTGCAGTTGATTTTATTAATTACAGTCGGACTCGATGATGAATAAGATTTGCATGCTAATGCAATTTAGGTCCGAATACTAAAAGGAATTTAATAAATGGTAATTAAGTGAGTTTTTATTGAATAATAATCTCCTTTATGAATACTGATGTACAGTATATATAGAGGTAGAAGGAGGGTCGTTCTTTGGGAATTTCATTGCTCTTGAGCAAACTGAATCTCCGTCGGGGAGGGGGCGGGGGAGGGGGTGGGTTAGTGCCGTCAGTGCACCTAGTGCGGGTGCATTGTAGGCATTACTTTAAGGTTCCTTGGAGCGTGCCTTCGGCCCCTAGCTGCAACCCCTTTCGTTTCTTTTACTGTACCTCCTTTCATATTCTCTTTCTTCCATCTTACTCTCCACCATCTCCTAACACTTGATTCTTAGTGCAACTGCGAGGTTTTCCTCCTGTTACACCTTTCTAACCTTTTATTGTCAGTTTCCGTTTCAGCACTGAATGGCCTCATAGGTCCCAGTACTTGGCCTTTGGCCTCAGTTCTCTATATTCAGTTCTATATTCAATTGAGCAAATTGAAGATTCAGATGCAAATACGATTTGAAGACGTTTGTTATTCAGTCAGCTGAAATGTTTATGACAGTGAAGAGGTGGCCTTGTGCCCGACTGTGTAGCTTTGTTCTCGAGTGTGGGTTGGAGGGGGAGGGGGTCGGGGGGAAGCAAGGAGGAAGATGTTTTTAGCCATGAAGGCTTTAATTCAAAGAAGTCGACTCCATCCTGTTCAATATCGCTGGTCTCGTTCAATTATCATAACAGTCGATTAAGTCTCATGATGCTTTGAAGGCGAACCGTGTTCACTGTCTTAGTAATTGCTCGGACGGTAGAAGTGGTTTCTACCACCCCCCCATGGATAAAGTTAGTTTATCTAATGGTCATGTTAATTATTTGCTTTGTAGTTTCCCTGGAGTGGCTGTAACAAGATGATGAATGCAGGACAGGCTTCTCGTTAAATATGAAATCATTAAAGGATCAGACGGAAATATCAGACATCGGGGATTCTTTTTCACATCCAATACGAATATTATTCTTTTATTTTCTTACGTAACCGGCTAAGGAAAAACTCTTCATTTTGCAATATCGTAATTTATGATCAGGTTTTTGTTTTCACCACATCCAGCTCTACAAGTTGAGCAGCTCTCTCTCTCTCTCTCTCTCTCTCTCTCTCTCTCTCTCTCTCTCTCTCTCTCTCTCAAATACTGGGTTCTTGAAAAGGATGCGGGGAGGAAAGAGTTATACATTGCAGAATATTGCAGTAAGCAATGTTCAGCATTTCGTCAGAAAGTAATTTGAAATCTCATAATCATGTCTCTGTAAGTGGGTGTCGCTCTTACTGGAGCCTTTGGAACAGTATACATTTGATTGTCGAATATTATTTGGTATATTCATCGACGGATAGGAATCGTTGAGAACCTTTTATGTTTTTATGACTCAAATTCTGCAGAATAGTGTTTTAGATAACCTATGTTTTGTTTTGATTCTAGGAGAAACGTTGGCTGTTTACTTGTCAGCAATGTTTTCAGTATTTCAAGTCTTAAGTCGTCGTGTTGGGACGTTTTTTCGGATAACACTATTACAGAGAAAAACGACGGATGGCATATGGCAACAATCTGGGCGAGGCGTTTAACATCTTTTGATAATATGCGAAGCAGGGTCAAGTTTCGAGACGAACAGGAATGCTGAGAGGTAAAAGGGTGATTTATCCAAGGGGCCCGAGAGAGACAGTGAATCCACTGTCCTGACAGCTCCTAAGGACAGCTACTGTGTGCGTACATCTCTGACCAGACTTGGAAACTGGCCTGTCATGATAGCCATCACCCCTTCCCTTCCCCTGCTCCCCAAGGGATGGGGCGGGGAGGGGGTTGGGGTTCCAAGAACAATTGTTCCTTGTGATGTGTTTTGGTGATAGTCATCTCTCGAATGCTTTTATGCGTCCCTTTCTTTTTCTTCGGCGTTATTGTTTCAGGTTTTACTCGGTGACAGTTAAAAAAACAGCTTCGTTAAAAACTCGCCACTGTACTTGTCATGCAAGGCTTAAACCGTGTGTCCTGCTGCCAGTTGCTGTTGGAGTGAATTTTTTTTTTCTAAATCATCTTCATGGATGAGGTGTGCGATGAGAATTTAAATATATATCTGTCCGCACTTTTGAGGCTTGTCATTCAACGCCATTCAAATCACGACTTTAAAATATACGACTTGATTACTGAAGAGTCAGTAATTTTGATGGATAAAAACGGGCATTTTCTGAATAACATTCTTTTTTTAGTGTGGTGCCGTGTGAACAGACGAATCTTTTTCGAAGTCTTAATTTTCCTTCATAAATGTATGAATATACGTTTTCGTTTTCTTTGTAAAGAGGGATGTTAATTTTTTCACGTTTCTAGTCTAAGTGTCACTTGGCATTATTTATTTATTTTTTTTATTTTTAAAATTTAAACTTCTTGTTTGATTAAACTGTGGTACCTCGTCAAAGTTACGAGTTGCCTTAAATGTCTGAATAAAGCTATCTGAACCTTTCGGTAAGATGTATCAAGTTCCGCTTTAATGATTAGACTGTCTTTAAGGGCAAAGGGCGTTGTTAACATTATGGGCGGCCACCCGTTGGCTCTTCTGAGGTTTGGGGGTAGGGGACAAAAACCAGATGAACTGGAATTTAAAGAAAAAGGAGATTTTAAGCTGTAACGTCTAAATTCTACCAGATAATCTTTTTGTCTTTTCTTGAAAAACTAGCGTCCAAATTTTGACTCATACTTATCTTCAAATTCAGATTTTCTTGCAATTTGAATGAATAAATTTAGCTTCTTATGAAAATTAATCATAAACTTTTGATTTGGGAATCTATGGTTTGTATTCAGCAGCTTTTATAAGTTTCCAGATTCATAGTCGTGGATAGATTTTGAGTTTCAAGTGTTACTTCATTTGAAAAATGAATAATTTATTTCGGTTTAATTTCATTTTACACTTCTTAAATGGATTCTTTTTTTTTGTATTTTAATATTGTTCTTAACTGCATTTTCCTTTCTTAAAGGCGGGCACTATGGCTGTAATAGGATGCTCCTTGGTGGTGTTAGGCCAGCTTAATCTACGACCAAGTATCCGATTGAAGTTGAACAGTTATTTAGTTTAATTAAAGTGATGATCGTGAAATACTTGCATAGTAATATGTAATATATATATATATATATATATATATATATATATATATATATATATATATATATATATATATATATATGTATGTATGTATTATATGTATGTATATATATGTATACATATATATAATATATAATATGAATATTACAGATATAAATATATATATATATATATATATATATATATATATATATATATATATATATTTATATACATATATATATGTATATACATACATACATACAGACAGACACATACACCAAGAAAAGAGAGTGGCACTGTCCACTTCATACCTGAAACGTGAATTGCATTTTCTTAGAGTATGAGCTGTGTCACATTTTGAGCCACCCTTCTGAGGGGGAAAAAGGTTTGGCTGTTAAAAAAAATCCTGTTTGCAGTAGAGGGTGGATTTTCACTGTTGTTTGATTTGTTTTTTTGAAGTAATCCTGGTTATTGTAATCTAAATATGCCTTTGAGAATCTTTTGCATCACTGCATAATATTTCGTGATCAAATTTATATATATACGTATATTATATATATATATATATATATATATATATATATATATATATATATATATATATATATATATATATATATATATATATATATATTTCTTTTTGCCTGTTTGCTTAGGCATCTGTTATTAAATGAAGAATCATGCGGTATGTTTTGCAGGAATATAAATTGCTTACAGTGCTTTACTCTCTCTCTCTCTCTCTCTCTCTCTCTCTCTCTCTCTCTCTCTCTCTCTCTCTAACTTTGCAGTATTAGAAATTGCTTACAATGCCTACCTTTTAATGCATACCCGATATTTTAACTTTAAACATATTGCGTCTCTCTCTCTCTCTCTCTCTCTCTCTCTCTCTCTCTCTCTCTCTCTCTCTCTTTCACACACACACACACACACACACACACACACACACACACACACACACATTTTTACTGATTTCCCATATAGTCAGTATATGTGAACACCAGATTTTTACTTCCGCTCATCTTCAAAAGACTAAGTGATAGGTTGCCTAGTTATATCTAGTATTGGCTTTGTTAGTGAGTTTAATATTCCTGTCATTGCAGTATATGAATGAAACTTAACGTTAAATAAGAATAATGTTAGGGAGTAAGACTTTCTGCAATATGTAAGTCAGAGATTAAGAAGAGAAGAAGAATGACTGTTAGCTGGCCGTGTTGAGAAGCAACTGCCTGCGAGATAATGTTGGGTGTGTCGAATGTGTTTTTTTTTTTTACATTGGAAGAGATTGAAGCCTACATAGACAACATAGCTTGTTATTCTCCCCTGTTAACATGACTTTCTCTCTCTCTCTCTCTCTCTCTCTCTCTCTCTCTCTCTCTCTCTCTCTCTCTGTTGGATTTTGCCCACCGTTCGAAGATTAAACCAGCTTTTTCAGGCGTATATTAATTATTCATAACATTATCATGATGCGCAGACGGTTCTGCGCACTCTGTTCCTTCCTTCTACGTATCTTCCACTTTTCAGAGCTGACAATGGGAGGCGAAAAGTAGTTGTGTTCAGCTGCATCCTCGTTATCTGGAAAGTATCTTCAACACAGAGTAGGCGCAGTAACATAGTCTCAGGAGAGCTGCAGTGATAAATGTAGTGGGTGGGAGATGCTACGTACGTTGTCCTAAGGGCCTGAAATAATAGGCGCCAATTTACCTTTCTGGAAGTCTTGGACGGGTGTTTGTACTTTCCAATAGTTTAAATTTGTCTCTCTCTCTCTCTCTCTCTCTCTCTCTCTCTCTCTCTCTCTCTCTCTCTCTCTCTCTCTCTCTCTGGAAATGTGGAATGCAGCTCAAATAATGTTCTCTTGGTTCGCTGTGAATATTTGATTCTTGTGTGTGTACGCCGTACAGACACGCTAAATGTTACGAGAAAAAAGGTGAGTTGACATGCCCATGACACGCTAAAGTGTTAGGAGAAAGAGATGAATTGACATGTCCACCCGTCTGCGAGGAAAAGCGTAAGAGAAAAATCGAGTAACGGTTGAAAAAACAAAGTCTTTACTTATACATAGGTTCAGTTATAAATGCCTTGCTCTTCTGTTTTCTTTTCGCTGTGAAATGTTATCAGTTGAGCCCTATGGCTGAAGTCAATTCACTTAGTGAGAGTTACTACGCTGAAGGCCATTGAATTAAGCGTGTCTTTTATTATTTTATGCACGGTGTTTTATGTTAATATTGGCCACAACATAGAAAACAATGTCGAAGTTTGTCTATTCTTCCAAAAGGATGGATAGTATTTTATGCATAGTATTTTATGTCAGTTTTGGTCATAACATTGAATAAAAACAGGCGAATTAAAAACCAACTAGTAAAGATAAAACCAAAGATCTTAGTTTGGAGCAGATTTAGAATATGTTGAGGCTTTGCCCAGGGGCAGCGCAGACTCTCAAAGGCGCGAGCCTGCTGGAGGTTTCGAGAGGGTTACCTGAGGCTCAGGGTGAGGGAACAGCGAAAAAGGGGATGGATGGAGAGCTTAAAGAGAGAGAGAGAGAGAGAGAGAGAGAGAGAGAGAGAGAGAGAGAGAGAGAGAGAGAGAGGCCCTTCGAGTCTAGTCTCCCTCTGAGAGAGAGAGAAGAGACCCTTCGAGTCTAGTCTCTCTGAGAGAGAGAGAGAGAGAGAGAGAGAGAGAGAGAGAGAGAGAGAGAGACCTTCCCTCTTCGAGTCTCTCCTTCTCACGTTTTCCATTTTTCTCTTTTTCCCCTCTGTTCGTTGTGACAAGTTTCGTTATTAATTTTTTTTTTTCCTTCTGAGTTTTTCTTTCTCTTCAAGTTTTTTATTTTTTTTTATTTTTTACTACACTTTCTTGAATGTTCTCTTCCGATATTCCTGGCGTGCGTTTCCTTCAGCGGTGTGGAATATTATTGTTAATGGGCAATTGTCCTCATCGATCCAGCGTCACAAGGAAAATATCCCAAAGAATGTGAGAGAATAAGGGATAAAATAAGTGGAAGGTAAAGGAAAATATCCCAAAGAATGTGAGAGAATAAGGAACAAAATAAGTGGAAGGTAGTCCCGTAAAAGCTGAGCACCTTTCTAGAAAAGAGGAATGGATATGGAAATCAATTTTGTGAGAGGGAGAGAGAGGGAGAAGGAGAGAGAGAGAGAGAGGGAAAGATTGATTAAAGAAGGTAAGACTAGCATCTAATTAACCAGTCTACAAAATCCTGTATGTTTGATCGATGATTATTCTCCTGCGTTATTGGACACAATGACGGATATCGTTTTGGATGTCTGATTTTATTCCGTTGTCGGAAAGTCTCCCGTATTGAAATGAATATCAATCGACTTCCTTCATAAATTTATGACACTCGTCGGTTTTCAGCTCATTATTCACTCATTTATTCAGTGACTAGGACCTGACTGCAGGCATATTTGCGTCCTATCTAAGACAATGTTAATTTTAATTATAATATTGGATGAGGACAGGTATCTTTCCGCGACTGACTGTGGAAAATGATACAGTTGGTAGCTGTTGTAGATTCAGGGAGCACGGACAACTGAAACAGGAAGAGGCAGGAGTGAAATTCCGTGAGCTATAGTGTCATACTTGTATCCACTTCAAACCACTCAGCCTGGTGTTCATATGCACGATTGCTGTTCCAGGTTGCTTGATAGTTCGCTGGAATCACCAAGCGGTTGTAAATTGAAATCGGAGGGTAGATTTTTCTGTTTGGTGATAACTAAATATATTTCTGTACTTGACATTTATACTCGGCTTTACATGGTATCTGAGGCACCCATTTGTTCGTGCGTTTGTGTGTGTGTGCGTTCTCGTGCGAGAGAGAGAGAGAGAGAGAGAGCGGAGTTTGGGGAGCAATCACAGTTGTTTACATTTTTCAGTCTGGTAATTCTTTAAGGATTAACCAACTTTCCCCACTTTTGTCTATTCTGTCGACTCTTAGGAGAGTGCACATTGTCAAACACTAGTGGTAATGTTTACTTTTTATTAACTTTTATGGGTACTGTTAATCGCATACGACAAAACATATGGGCAATTGTATCCGCAAAGTATTCGTGCATAAACGCATATTTATGTGTCGGACTCAGGCATCTCTTTGATATGTATCTCATCGATATTTTCCTGTTATTTTAAACTTCTACATTCTTTCATATGACATTTCCTTCTCGACATCAGTTATTTCAGTTCCTCTCCTTACACAGTCCCTGAATGACCTTTCTCTGTTATCATTTTTGCTGTAATTCAGGTTTAAAATAGCTTGAATTTCTGTGTCAACCAACGTCTTTAATTTCTCCACAGTACCGGCGAAATTATTTCTTCTCGTCTTGTCTTCTTGTTTCTCTTTTTTTCTCTCTTTCAAGCAAACGGTTCCAGTGCATTTCCTTATATTATCCTTTCATTTCTTTTGTTTGCCCACATAACTTCGCAATCCTTTGCCTTTGGTGTTTTGTTAAGAATTGAGATTAGTCTTGGACATAATGTTCCTCTTATTTCACCTACTGTAGACCCACTGGACTCGTTATGCTCAAATATTATAATGTCTTTCATAAAGAGATATAATCAGTTCATTGAATGCTATATAAACTTGTACTTTTTTGTTGTGGTGGTGTCCATCGTTTAATGAGTAGTTCAGTTCTTATTAATTTTTTTTATTGTGGTGTGCTTCGTCTGATAAGTAGGCTAGTGTTTATTATTAGTCCAGTGCTTAATTATTTTTTTTATTGCGTCCATGGTCTAATAAGCAGTCCAATGATTTTTTTTTTTACTTTTCATTAGTTTGTCCTTCGTTTAATAAGTAGTCTAATGCTTATTTATAGCTTGAGTTTCTTTTGGCCCCCATCTTAACCCACTGTCTTGTCCTCTTATTCTTTCCAGTCGTTAACTCCCCATTCCCTCCGGCCACTCTTCTCCTCGTCTCCTTGGCTTTCCATCTGGTATTGTGTCGAGGGGTGACGATGAGTACCAGGAGCGTCTAATATCACAACGATCAGAAGGCCACGACCCCCTTCCAAGGTCCCACGGGTTCGTGAGAGGGCCGTAAACAAAGGCCGCTTGGAGAGGCTACAGGCCGAGCACGTGCACTCTCTCTCTCTCTCTCTCTCTCTCTCTCTCTCTCTCTCTCTCTCTCTCTCTCTCTCTGGTTTGTGCGTCGTTTCATTATAATTTGCCATTCAGAGTGACTGTCTGTCACTGATGTTGATGGGGTACATTTTTGACACCTGTACCTAGTAAAAAAAAAAAAAATTACTTTGGACTCAATTGTAGTGTCCATCATTTAGATGTATTCATTGCCCATTCATCAGGAATAAGGGAGAAGAACAGAATCCGAGGGGTATCATTCTGTTCCATTAACTGCAAATACTATACAGTAATTTATTATTTTTTTTATTTTACATATATATATATGTATACATATATTTATTTATATATATATATATATATATATATTATTGTATTCTTTTTCTTTTTAAGGTCACTGGATGGTACTGTAAGCCTGATCTAAATGCACGCTCTAACCCTTAGAATGCCCCTTGGTAGGGCGAAGCCCGGAACCACAGAGAGATCTCTTAGTCTCTCGAAAGATTTGTTGTGGTTGCGTGATACCGCGCACCTCCTCTTCTGCTGTTCCTGTTAACTTTCCATGGAAATATTACTGCGTTGGACACCCACATTGCTCCAGCTTCTTTCTCCTCGAGCCAGCTCCCTTTCTGGTATTCCTCTCCCATGTGTGTTTTGCAGAGTGTGATAACGCGGTTCAGTCTGGGACGGAGGTTGCGCATCACGGAGGAAGATTGCAACACCTGTTGTGGTCGTCTCTTGCATTTAAATAGTGTTTTCTTTCATGATTGCATGCGTTTGGCATTGTGAGGTGCATGTAATGAAGGTAAAAGACATTTGCGAGAGAGAGAGAGAGAGAGAGAGAGAGAGAGAGAGAGAGAGAGAACAGGGGCAGAATGTAAACGCGTCATAACTTTCGCATGATCTTACTTTTTCAGGTTTGTTTTTAGTGCTTCGATCTCATTATTTATGATTTTTCATTCATTTTTTCTTCGCTGGGAACATACGAAACTTGTTTATGGCATGTGTTTTGGAAACATCAGAATGTTATTTTGGTGAGAACGATAAATTTAGCTACGTTATTGCTGCGTATGCCCAGTAATTCAAAGAAAGGAAAAGGTATTGTGTGGCATCTTCTAAGAATCATCTTGTGGATAATTATAGCATTACGAGTCAAGCTTAGCAGTGTTGCACTTTCTGGATATCCTTCATTGATCAAAATAATGGATGTCCTGGTGTTTACATGTCATAATATGTAAATAACTATTTGCTGTAGACACACACATATGCATATATAAATACATATTTACTGTATATACTGTATGTATTTATGTATATATATATATATGTATATGTATATGTGTATGTATATGTATATGTACATACACATACACTGGAAATTAGTTATATTTAGATTGCGAACTTCGGTACCCTTTTCTTCCAGCTGCAGATATTCTGCATTCTCTTCCCTCTTTCGTTTTCCTTAACTTCTGCAACATTGTATTCTTGAGGAGGCGAGATTATTGTTATTCTATCGGATCTGGTTAGGCAGTCATTAATTTACCAGACCATTTTACATCTGCATTGAGATATGTCATCGTGGGCATACGTGCAGGTTTGTGTTTAGAAATATACATTTAAATATGCACTGATACACGTATACAATGAACTCTCACCTTGTTGCCATCAGTGGTTTTATTGTCATGTATTATCCTAATTTAAGATTCAGTCCCCGTTCTTTTATGAGAGGTCTAAGTTTTTAAAAAGTTGGCATTAAAGAGCATTCCTGATTTATTTATTTGAAATCTTCTTCCCCTGTTTTCATGTAAGTAAACATCATGACTGCAGTAAGATTTTTTTTTTCTTTTTTAAGTGAGAATCTGGAAGCAAAGCTTGTTATTTACGAAGGTACAAACATTCGGTGAGTGATGATTTTTAATGTAGCCGGCAAAAAGGTAGTGTTAAAGAAGCCTGCAGCGAGCCATAATGAATTCTTCCCTTCATCTTCCCATTAAGAATCCTGGAGCGTAAGTGATTCTCACCAGGTATATATTTTTTTTCGGGCTACTTTCTTGCCTGAAAATTTAGGGCATGTCTCTGCTCGGTCGATTTATTTCGTGCTCGTACTGTTTATGCACCTAAGACACCTTTCCTTTCTTGAACACCTTTTTGGTTTTATGTAAAAGAAAACTGTTGAGATGGCTATTTGTCTGTCTGTCCGCACTTTTTCTGTCCCTCCTCAGATCTTAAAAACTGCTGAGGCTTGAGGGCTGCAAATTGATATGTTAATCATCCACCAATCAATCATCAAACATACCAAATTGCAGCCCTCTAGCCTCAGTAGCTTTTATTTTAAGGTTAAAGTTAGCCGTGATCGTGCGTCTGGCACCGTCATAGGTGTCAACAACATAGGCCACCACCGGGTCGTAGCTGAAAGTTTCATGGGCCGTGGCTGAGAGTTTCATGAACCACTATACGCTGTACAGAAAACTCGATTGCGCCGAAGAAACTTCGGCGCATTTTTTACTTTTTTTGTTTTCTGATGTATGGTGTTGTGGTGCTGATATGTATGTTATTTTCTTTTGTACTGAATGAATTCTTCTGGTAAAAATGCAAAATTATATATATATGTATATATGTATATATATATATATATATATATATATATATATATATATATATATATATATATATATATATATATATATATATATATATATATATATATATATATATATATATATATTTTTTTTTTTTTTTTTTTTTTTGTGGTAGACAAGATCTCTGCAAGTTATACCATGGCGTTACCCATGGGGCTGGTCCTCGGAAGTACTCCAAATGCAGCGGATAATGATTTCGTTGTTAGAATACGCGTTTCATCTTGCCACACACTCGTTAAGAAGTAATACGATGAGGGTCATTATTTGCAAATTTGAACAGTGAAGGCTGTTTTCTGGATCAGTTAACGGAATGGAGCAGTGTGTTTTTCTGTTTATGGATTTGTATGATATATTTTAAACTCTTCGTTGTTTTAAATGTCAAGAAAATAGCCCTTATTAGGCTACGATAATAAGAATGATAATGTTTATGTGGAAGCTTTGGTATATTTTGTTATACTGTAGTGAACATTATATGCAGTCTCATTAACTAAGACCATTTAGAAACAATAATTTTCACGTTTTATAAGATGTCTGATAGCGTTGTTATGATGATATACAAGGCACCTTTCGGCTCTTTTGATATTATAGCGGTGGAAAAGTGACTGTTATTTCTCGATTCGATCTCAGTGTTATAGTAAAGATATTAAAAACAAAAACAAATTTACTTCTGTTATTGTTGTTAAAACAGCATTATATGTCACTGCATCTGGACTGGATCACTTCTGTCAGATAGCTACTAAAATCCTTGTGCATATTTGTGTTATTGAGATGTAACTGCTTTCTTATGCTAGCGCTACGGCAGAAGTTACACGCCTTTTTGATATTACCGACGAGTATTGTCTGTTGGAAAAAGCTTATGTTACGCGTGGACTTCATAACACCGTGCTGCCACCCTTCAAAGACAGTGTGCAGAGCTGTCGATGAAAAGGGAGATTTTGCCCTGAGAGTAGTTGGTGTGACTGGCAAACATATCTTCCTTTATGTCACTTATTTTTAGCTCTTAAGGTCACGGGTGCAAAAGGGGTGCTAAAATTTCGTTGCTTTTTGTGTAAGCCCCTCAAGCTGTTTGTTACTAAACTGTGTTGATCTCGGTGAAAACAAGTGCCTGTTTATCTGCTCCCAAGATTAAAAAGTTGCTTGTTTTAAAAATAGTAGCAGATGTAACCAGGCAAGCTTTGGAAGTAAAAATTGCTCTCTCTCTCTCTCTCTCTCTCTCTCTCTCTCTCTCTCTCTCTCTCTCTCTCTCACAGGTAGAAATTTGTCAGCTCATAACCCCCCTCTCTCTCCCTCATAGGTAGAAATTTGTCAGCTCATAACCCCCCTCTCTCTCTCTCTCTCTCTCTCTCTCTCTCTCTCTCTCTCTCTCTCTCTCTCTTGTAGGTAGAAACTGTTGTCAGCTTGTAAACCCTTTCTAGTCTCTCTCTCTCTCTCTCTCTCTCTCTCTCTCTCTCTCTCTCTCTCTCTCTCTCTCTCTCTCTCTCTCTCTCTCTCTCTCTCTCTCAGGTAGACACTGTTGTCAGCTCATAAACCCTCTCTAGTTCTATATTTAAATGTCATATGAGGTTTTTATGATCTATTGACTTTGAACATATGGATATCGTACCGTAAAATCGTATAAAAAGGAGATAATTTCAACCTTTTGAAGAAGAAGAAAAATTTCTTGCAATCCGTTTGTTTTTCTACGATTTCAGTATTGCCCTTCGGCAGAGTTCGTGCTGTTAAATCTTCTCTCTCTCTCTCTCTCTCTCTCTCTCTCTCTCTCTCTCTCTCTCTCTCTCTCTCTCAATGAATTCTTTGATCGAATAGGTCATTATAGCCAATTCTAGATGTATTAGCAGTACGTTTCTCGTTAACTTTCTTTGAAAGTGTAACGGGCTATGGAACTTACCTTTAGTTAGCCTCTATCTTTCTTTATTTTTTGTATATAGATATTTTCTTCAATAATCCAAAATTCTTATTTTGGTCGTATCACTCGATTTTGTTATTTTCCTAATTTCAGATCGATTCCAAGAATTATACCTTTTATTTTGTCGGTATTGTATCCCCTTTTCCCGTCTGAGCATCTATTTGGATCAAATTTTTAGGATGCGGCTTTTGACCCAAATTTGTAATCACTCACCGCAGGGAGAAGGCTGACCAATGAAAGGGTTCTGCCCTTTCATGCATTTTTTCCAACTGCTTGCGCATGCATGGCCGATTTCGACTGCTGCAACCTCTTAACAGGTCAGGTTAGACTTAAACCCCCGCCCCGCCAGGTAAAAAAAATGAAAAAGGGGAAAAAAAAGTTGACTGTGATTTTATGCCAGTGAGTTCCACTCTACTTAATTGATGCTTCTTGCTCGCAGAACGCTAAGTACGTCATGTATAGGTAAAATTAGATGTATACGTATACACTTATGTATACGCGATTACGGTTTATATCGTGATTTATTTTTCTTCTTTAGAAAGTTACCTTGGTCATTTTAACAGTGTGCTTATACATTTTATTATATTCAGACCTTATAAGTTAAGTATATCTTAGTTTAACCAGACCACTGAGCTGACTTACAGCTCTCCTAGGGCTGGCCCGAAGGATTAGATTTATTTTACGTGGCTAGGAACCAACTGGTTACCTTAGCAACGGGACCTACAGCTTATTGTGGGATCCGAGCCACATTATGACGAGAAATTAATTTCTATCACCAGAAATAAATTCCTCTAATTCTTCATTAGCCGGTAGGAGAGTCGAACGCTGGGCCAACAGCGTGCCAGGCGACAGCTCTACCTACCCCTCCAATGAAGAACTTCAAACCTTATAGAATAAATTGGATCTTTCAAGCCCCCTGAAACTGTGAAAGTGACGGAGAAGATATAAAGGCACCAAGAGTGAATTGCGGTTAATCGCATTACCGAAATAGGCTGTATCCTATGGGGGCGTCCCCAAAAAAATGCCATCCTGACGAGGGACCATTTATGGATATTAGTAAATGTGAACTGTACTAATAAATTTAAATGTCTGCATGGATGGGCAGGCTTTAATGTGTGGAGCGGGTGGACGGGGCGTTTCATACATAAATACATACATTTCTGAATATATACATACATGCATACATACAGACATACACACATACATACAAATCTCCACTATTCATATTCTCTAGTAGACGGAGGCGGCTCTAAGAAAATCCCTCTGTGGACAGTCAAAGACGATGATGTCGCTTTATCAGAAAATTCTCTCTCTCTCTCTCTCTCTCTCTCTCTCTCTCTCTCTCTCTCTCTCTCTCTCTCTGTAAATCTTGTTGGAAGGAAGGAGAGTTTGTTCTTGTGATATAACTACGAAACGAAGTTCATGGTTCGTAAATTATGTCTTATTGGAACTGGAATAAAAGTTTCTGTACAGAATTTCAAATGCTTATTCACCATAGTAAACTATCCTGGACCTTGGGAAGGATATTCCTTAAGACACTGGTAAAAGATAATTCAAGCCTCAAGCATCGAAATATTTTAAGGTTTTGTGTAATCGTTTTAATTAATTTAAAGCACGGAATGGTCCTAGGGTATGAATCAAAATGTTAGATATTGCTCATTTGAATAACTTTAAAATTTATGCAATGCAATTATATATATGTTGCTTTTGATATATGATTATATATATGTGTATACATATATATATATTTATATATATGTATATATTATACATATAATATATATATGTATATATATATATATATAATATATACCTTATATATAATATACAGTATATATTCATGTTAATATCACAACTTGTCCTTTTTATAAAAAACTTTTTTATCGCAACAGTTGAAGTCTTGTAACATTAAAGTAAACGTTATGGTACATTCTAGAACGTGTCTGTATACGACGTTATTAAGAGGTTCGGCTATAGCAAGTTTGATGCCCTTTTAAAATACTGCCAGTAACAATGAAATTTTGTTTGACATGGAGGAGGGGGGGATTTTAATGATGGGAGGAAATGTCTTGAGAACTCATTATGCAGAAATGCCTATTATGAAAATAAAAATTGCATCACAGAAATTGATGGTTATATTTATTTTTTTTACCCTACTGCGCTCTGGTTCATATATGCTCAGGTAAAAGTTGTTAGTCAAAAGTTAGCTACCGGATAACTAGGCGAGTCAGAAATATCAATTTAGCTGATTTTTATTGGGTTGTAATTAAATTGTTTTGGTAGGCTTATGTACATGGATTTAAAACTTGAACGTTCCATTATTTTTTCCAGTGCATATTTGTTGTATCCATAACAGGTTATGACAACAATTCTGCAAATGATTTACAATATGAAAATGTCTCTCTTAGCTGGAAGAGGCACGGAGAAGCACCAGGCTTCTTATTACAGCTTGACAACATTAATGGCCGCCCAAGGCAAGACCCATGCTGGCATAAGACCAGCTTTCATCTAACCTAACCAATCAACTCGTCTGCAAGGAAGTTATGACAACTAATTTATCCTAATTTCATAGCTGTAAGATTGATTGATTGATTTATATTTAAAGATTTTAGGCACACATGCCAAGCACTGGGGCAACTAAGGTCAATCAGCGCTGAAACGAAAATTGACAGTAAAAGGTTTGAAAGGTGTAACAGGAGGAAAACCTCGCAGTTGCACTATGAATCAGTTGTTAGGAGAGGGTGGACAGTAAGATGGAAGAAAGAGAGTAAAGCACGTCAATTCATTTGAAGGCAGCGTGAACTAGAATTGTTTGTATGCTGGGCTGTTACCTTTATTTAGTCTTACTGTTCCTAGAAGGGTAACCCTTTTTCCCCTGCCCATACCAGCACTAGCGGATCCAGGGGCCACCTGGGCACGTGTCTACCCACCCCCCCATGAAAAATAATGACAAAATAATAATATTGAAGACTTAGATAATAACATAAATGAGAAATATAAAATGGGAAAAAATAAAAATCTATTATAGAAATATATATATATATATATATATATATATATATATATATATATATATATATATATATATATATATATAGTATAAATATATATTATATGTGTGTGTGTGTATTATGGAAATTTTTGTGGATCCGCTAGTGCATGATACCAGGGAAAAGGGTAAAAGACCGTGGCAGAGGGAAACTTCATTTGGCTCAATACCGTAGAATTGCCTCCTTTTAACACGCGAGGAGGAGGAGGAGGAGGAAGAGACACTTCTCCGCCAGAGCTGTTTAGGGCGGGACCTTCCCACACCCCGGGTCTCATCTTCAGACTTTTCCTACCTGAGAATGAGGAAGCGCCTCTCTCTCCACCCGGATGATATTGTGAGCCACAGAGCCATTTTCCCGCTCTGGTAATATTGCCCGGGAAATTTGAGGGTCTGCTCTCTCTCTCTCTCTCTCTCTCTCTCTCTCTCTCTCTCTCTCTCTCTCTCTCTCTCTCTCTAAGCGCTGTAGGTTGATTAAATTACTCTGTATATTTGCTTTCGAGATCGGGGTGCAGTACATCACTTGCCGGTTAGATTTCTTTTTTTTTTATTTACTTTGCTGTTGTATAGAGAGTTTAAAGTTTAGTTCTTACTTTATTTAGAAATTAACTGTAGTAGTTCTTTACTATTTTCGAAGCTGCAACATCGATATGACGATTCGTGGAGTAAGATTTTTTTTTTACTGCAATGTTACATAATTATCTTGTGGACTCTTCCTGTGTTTTCGTGTGTTTCACATTATTCAACCGCGTCACTGAATTGCATCTCGACTGTTTTGTCCGTTTTCCAAGACTCTCATCACAAATTGTAAGGCTTCAGGTATCGTTTTCTACTCCACTGATAGATCCAACGTGATGCTGTGACTTATTGTTTCAACTCTATAGCAAGACTTGAAAGCCAATTCTGTATAGGGATGAAGCGATTGATCTGGTGATGTCGAAGGTTCACTATAAAAGTGGCACTGTGATACAGAAGGCAGTTACGGTTGTGAAGTGACAGATCTTAATTAAACTTAATAATACGGTATGATAATGATGAAAGAACCCTGACGTTAGTTATGCCAACAACAAGCTTTCTTTATGGCGTGGCATAATGGAGTTCTCTGTTTCCTGCTTAATTTTTTATACACGAGGTTAACAATAATGCAGTCGTTGTTTACAGAGGCCGTCGCTTTAGACATCAAGTGGTGGATATTAATGCTATTATTATGATAGTCATCATTGATGTAGCATTATTATTAAGGTTATATTTTGACGAGCCTCGTCGCTAGCAGAACGTATTGCTTTGGTGCCAGGTTTTAATTGCCTTGCTTATAAGCATGCCTTGTAATATCTCCTTCACATTACAATTTTAAATGCTATGAAAGCGTTTGTGACGCACGAGAGAGAGAGAGAGAGAGAGAGAGAGAGAGAGAGAGAGAGAGAGCGCGCACGAACGCACGAACTAACTCACACAACTGGGCCTCGTCGTTGACCAAAGGTTGAGCCGAAGACAAAATTAACGAGGCATGGATGAAAGGAGATTAGGGTCATCATTTCGAGGCAATTTGAAGTAATTGCTCTTTGATGGTTTGTGGATGGGTGAAGATATTGGGGGGTATTTTTTACGGTGTTTTGAGGCTCGCCGAATTTATCGGTTGCTGAGATTGCTTTCATTTCGACGATGAGATTGCCTGGCAATAAATTGCGCTGCGCGGTTACTACCAGCAACGATCTTAATAAATACGCTTTAATTATCTGAATCCAAGACTAACTGCGATTGTTCACGGATGTGTACACACACCACACACACACTATATATATACTATATACATAAATACACACATATGTATATATGTATGTGTATATATATATATATATATATATATATATATATATATATATATATATATATAAAGAAACAATTATGAAGGGAATGTAAATGGTTTACGTTTTGTTTACTTACTCTGCTTGCTACGATTTGAACCCTTTCTTTTTCATGTAACTGCTCAGAGTTGACAAATTACCTCAAGTCAGGTCCCATCATCTGTAGCCAAAGCTTGCATCCCGTTTTAACTTTAAACTTGAAATATTGGCGTTTCATGAGGGGCATTTTATTTGTGTGTGTGTGTGTGTGTGTATCTGTGTGTGTGTGTAGCCACGCCAGTCATGCGCCTCATTGCAGTTAACTAGAAGTTTGTCTTACTTTGGGTCTGAGATGCATCTAAACATGGCCAAGGTTTCCTTAGGAGGTACGCGGACGCCCAGCTTTTTCCTCGCAGTTTTGTGTGTTCCAGCTCTGAGTAAGAACAACTTTATACAAGTACGTTGTACAACTTCAAGTCCGTAAATTATACTGTATGTCTCTTGACCAGAGTTCTTACTGGAGTGACTTTTTTTTCCATTTTACGGGCTTCGACCCTCGAGAGAGTCTAGTTATTAGACAGACTTGTCTTCTACAAGAGAAACTGAAGTGGTTACGTAAACATGCTGACTCATGAAAGAGAGCCAGGAGTAGGGATTCTCTCTCTCTCTCTCTCTCTCTCTCTCTCTCTCTCTCTCTCTCTCTCTCTCTCTCTCTCTCAGCAGCAATAATTGGCCCATAAGGGATTTGATCATGATAGTTTTCTAAGTGGCAGGAATTTTATCATGGTAGTTTTCTAAGTGGTAGAAATTTGATCATGATAGTTTTCCAAGTGGCAGGGATTTGATCATGATAGTTTTCTAAGTGGTAGGAATTTTATCATAATAGTTTTCCAAGTGGTAGTAATTTTATCATAATAGTTTTCCAAGTCTTTGGAATTTTATCATGATAGTTATCAAGTGGTAGGAATTTTATCAAGATAGTTTTACAAGTGTTAAGAATTTTATCGTGATAGTTCTCTAAGTGTTAGGAATTTGATAGTTTTCCAAGTGGTAGGAATTTTATCGAGATAGTTTTCCAGTGGTAGGAATTTTATCATGATAGATTTCCAAGTGGTAGGAATTTTATCATGATAGCGTGGTAAAATTTTATCAGGATAGTTTTCTAAGTAGTTGGAATTTTATCATGATAGTTTTTCAGTGGTAGGAATTTTATCATGATAGTTTTCTAAGTGGTAGAAATTTTATCATAATAGTTTCCTAAGTGTTAGGAATTTTACCATGATAGTTTTCTAAGTGGTAAGAAATTTATCGTGATAGTTTTCCAAGTTGTGTTTCATCTTGAACACACACCTTTAACGTCTTGTAAAGCTCAGGAAATTACAAAGGATGAGGAAGAACGTTCTGAGACTCATTCTGCAACGCATTCTCCTTTAAGGAACAAAACGGAGCGCTGAAAAATTTCGACCATCTTTTGCACGCGGATTGACGCCTATTGATCGGAATCTTTGTATATAGTCTCGTCGCTTGCGTTTGATTAAGTCCACAGGAATCATCACATATAATATTTACTCCTAGAGATATCGCTGGGTTTTTTTCTCACGTCATCGCAAGAGTTTATTTGTTTAGTCTTCCGCGAAATATCACTAAATATTTCAGCTCTCGATCTCCGGAAACACCAGTGATGAGAACGGCTCTTAATGACCACGTTAATTGCATCTATATTAGTGTGATTTTTATTACTCATTTGTTTTTTTTTTATCATAAGCAGCAGGCTGTGATTGCGTTAACTTACTCAGAAATGTGGGTAGTTATTTATTTATTCTTTTTATTTATGAATGTTAATCTGAGATCTAGACGTAAAAGTTGAACGTGAACTTGGAAAATGACTAAAAGGATGTATGATAGTATCATTGATTATGTATTACTAATTTTCGTACAACATATCATATTTAGTTTCAACATTTTAATGTAAGTTTTGTTTAAATGTTCTGTAACTGGTAAGATGCGGTCTTTTTTTGTTTTACCTGGAAATATCAGTGTAATAATAATAATAATAATAATAATAATAATAATAATAATAATAATAATACAGGGAGCGGATATAGTTCATACGATTAAAAACAAAATATTAATTCTTCTCGACGGTTATACGCTCAAGAGATTATAAATTTTGAGTTTTTTTAATCAAGAATTGTTTAATCTTTTTCATACCGATACCACTTTCCTCACCGGTCAGTGGCGATAGTTTAAGCTTCCTGTTTTCATACGAGGAAACTTATGGATTCCACCTATCTCAAGAGACCCCCCTTCGTATTGGTAAAACGAAAAAAAAGAGAGGCTGGATATCTTCCAGACATAGATCTGAAGGAGACGGTAAACCTCAGAGGAAGAAGGCATTTTGACATCCCAAACAAAGAAAGATGTACGGCATAATTGAGACGGAAGGTCTACTCCCGTTAAACTGATATTGACGATGGCTTGGTAGTCGTCCGCAAGTTTTCTGGAGTTTTGTGGGTCTGGCGGGCCTCTCCTCCTCCTCCTCCTCCTCCTCCTCCTCCTCCTCCTCCTCCTCCCCCGCCAGCGCTTGTAGACGAATGTTGGCCGTCGGTGCAACGTGATGAATGGTGATGTCTTGTGTGGTCAGAGAGAAGCTCTCGCAGGCTTGAGCTGCTGTCCAGCCTTCTGTTTTACTTAACATTGCTCAGATGTGGCAATATCAAATGAAATGCACTGCGCAGTCAGTATATTTGATGGTGCAGACATTAATAAGCTTGAGTTGCTGGTGCCCAAAACGCCATATCAAGGCAGATACACTGCTTGTTTATTTTTACATTTATTGCCCGTTCACCCTCCTGAAAAAGTGACCTTTATTTACACTTGCCATAGTACCCTTTTCAACAACTACAGTATGAATATGGGCGGATACCAAAATTCAATACGTTGCAATATTTTTCCATTTTTGTCATTTCCATGCGTTAGTTGTGTCATTTGTAAAGTTAGTTCTATCACTTAAAAGAATGCTGAATTTTATAGTACTGTTATTTGTCAAAGAATCAGACTTCACGGAATTACATTTTGTCCAAGAATCAGACCTCATGGAATTGCGTTTTATCAAAGAATCAGACTTCATAGAATTACATTTTGTCTAAGAATTAGACTTCATGGAATTACATGTTTTGGCCAAGAATTAGACTTCATGGAATTACATTTTGGCCAAGAATTAGACTTCATGGAATTACATTTTGTCCAAGAATTAGACTTCATGGAATTACATTTTGTCCAAGAATTAGACTTCATGGAATTACATTTTGTCCAAGAATTTGACTTCATGGAATTTAGCTGCATTTAAGAAACAGAGTTGGAACATTTGTCCAAAATATATCTACAGTGTTCTTGTATTATCCTTTTTCTGTGTCTGTCCTTTCAGTGATTTATCTTACACTTTGAAGGAGTTGCATATGAACATACAGTTATATCTCAGCTGATGATGAAAAATATTGGACAAGGCTAGGTACAATATTATGTTACGTAAACTTAATTGATACATAACCCCATCATCAAGTTGAAATTACTGACCCTAAGCATAGAGATCATTAGAAGTACTATATTATTCATTATCAAGTCAAGATATCTAAGTACCTGCCCTATGATCGAGAGTATATATAATATATATATATATATATATATATATATATATATATATATATATATATATATATATATATATATATATGTATGTATGTATATGTATATATATATGTATATATATATATACATACACCAACTGCACGTTGGTGAATTATTTTTTCTAAATTAAAAGAATTGGAATCTCAACCATCCCATCTCATTGAACCCTAACATTATTAGTAGGAATTTATATACACAGTGAATTTGTGTGGCTATTTTTTGAATATGTATATATATGTGTGTGTGTGTATGTATATATATATATATATATATATATATATATATAGTGTGTGTGTGTGTGTGTGCTCGCGCGCTAGTAAAAATGTCTTCCTTTTGAGAGAAGATTCCGGTTATGTGGAGACGCCCCACGCGGTCAACCTGACAAGAAAGGAGGGAGAAAAGAAGGAAGAAGGAAGATAATGATGCAGAGACCCCGTCCAAGGATTACGGGGGGTTGACCCCACCTCCTCGAGTGATTTGTTCCGATCGTTAGGATTGGTCAGTTTGCCCTTTTAATTCCCTGTCGCCGAGATCCTTTGATACTGATTTAATCGAGAATTTATCTTGAATAGCAGGTTGATTGGCTATTACTTTTATTCCTTAGGACACTTTTTCCTCCTGAAAGTTCAGAGGGGTCTTCGGGGCAGATTCGAGATTTTTCTCTGCATTTCTTCGCTAATAAAATTGTTATCTTTCCTTTGCATTGTTTGTCTAGTAATTCACTACATGTGTAACGATTTTGTGGAATGAATGTTCCATTCACACAAACACATATCAGTAACATGCAGTTTTTACACATATACTTGTGTGCAGCAACGATAGATTACAATTAATGAACTCCGCACATATATATAATTTATATATAAACGTTCCTTCTTCCTTGCCAGGGTCAATCTCTCACATCTGTGGCCCCATATATATATGTAAGTATGTGTGTGTATGTATGTATGTATGTATGTATGTATGTATGTATGTATATATATATATATATATATATATATATATATATATATATATATATATATATATATATATATATATATAGAATGAAGGTATCCTGGCCTGAGCTTTCGGGACGGTACGTAACGTCTATTGGGTAGAGTCCCCTGCTCGGTCCTCTCTTATATTACCGTATTTTGACGTATGGGAACACACACATATTTATTTATATATATATATATATATATATATATATATATATATATATATATATATATATATATATATATATATAATCCATGTGTGTTTTGACTCCGTTTTCAGCATCGATCTTGAAATTAGGTTGCTGTCCCCATACTTCTGCCTCTACGGGTTGCCACTGGTATTATATCCCTACGATGTATGTCAGTCATTGTAGGTAACCCATTCAAGTACTGACCAAAACCAGCTTTGCTTCATGTCACTGGTCGGAAGAGTGTGTTGGCGAGTTGATTTTAGAATGGGCAGTATTGTTGGAAATAGGTGGCCTCTAAAGAAGAAAGCTTATGAGCTTACATGGGAGAGAGAGAATATAACCTTTTTCGGAATATTAAAATTATTTCAATTAGAAATAATCATACTCACTCATACTCAGATATATACATTTATAATATATATATGTATGTATATTTATGTATAAATAACATATATATATATAAACATAATTATATATATATATATATATATATATATATATATATATATATATATATATATATATATATATATATATATATTGTGTGTGTGTGAAAAGGTGAAACAAAGTAATGCAATCACAGTACGATATAAAATCAGACTAGAGACCCAAAAGGATGGTGATTTCAAGCTTAATCAGATAAAAGAAGTTTGAGTTCCCAAGGAACTTTGACTGGGAAATCAGGAGAGAAGCTTTGATTGAACCGTAATTGAAGAAAAATGATGGCGGCCGGATGGATTCTAGGTCACCCAATTTTGTTTCCTTTTTAAACGACGTTGAATTTTTTTCTTATTCCCTCTTAATTTATTATCGTTTTTAAGACCTCGTCATCAAGGTCATCGCCGTTATTATGGGTGTCATTATTTCTAGCGATGGATGTTAACTTATTTCACTGACGTGCCGTGGAATTACAAGTGGCATGTAATGGAGTCATTCTTGCCTTCCTCGATGTGGTTCGGACATTTAAAAAAAAATTTGGTTAGAAAAATAAAAAAATGGAAAAAATGCTGTTAGGGAATTAAAAAAAGGAAAAAAATACTGTTAGGTAATTAAAAAAGTGGAAAAAAGTACTGTTCTGGAATTAAAAAAAAAGGGAAAAATGTGGTTAGGGAATTAAAAAAAGAAAATATTCAATGGAATGAGGAAGTCTTACGCCAGGCGTTACCTTTTCCAGACGTTGGAATTAGCATAGAAAATGGAATTAAGGCTTTCATTTTTTTTTTATATACTGTAAGATATGAATTTGCAAGTATTAAAAATTACGAGGCTCTCTTTTTCTAAGACCTTTGGCCATCTCGACATAATAAATTCCATTGTCATATTTAATCATATGCTTTATTTTATCGTGCAGGAAGCTAATTTTCTCTCTCTCTCTCTCTCTCTCTCTCTCTCTCTCTCTCTCTCTCTCTCTCTCTCTCTCTCTCTCTCTCTCTATATATATATTATTTTGAGCAGACTTATGCAGTGGCAGAGTAATTCATTTCGTACCGCCATTCTTTCCGAAACCTTATTACTATTACGTGACTTCCCAAGGTTTCATTTGTAATCTCGTAGTGGATTTTTATACCTAACATGAATATTAAGGACGCGGTCGACATTTCTTGTAATAAATGCTCTTTTCACTTCAGTTCTGCAATGTCAGAGGTTGAATCAGATACTGTTTTTTTTTTCATATACTTCGGGTTGCAATGTCAGAGGCTTGAATCCAATACACTTTCTTCTCTACTTCAGGTGATTTTTTTGAAAGTAAAGCTGCTTGATTGGTTTACTCAGCTGTAAATTGGCAAACCTCCGATTACACTATTCGTTCTACTGCCAAACTTTGGAATTCACTTTTTGCTCTGGTTTTTCCTGGCCTTTTTTTTTTTTACCTGTTTTCCTTGAAGAGGCAGGTCTATCGCTAGCGTCGTGGTTTACGCCCACCTTTTTTTTTCGAACCTAGGTTGAAACAGTGCATAAGTTGCCCGTTCCATCAATATATTCTCATATATATATGTATATATATATATATATATATAATATATATGTGTGTGTTTGTGTATGTGTGTATATGTGTTGCTGTTGCAAAGACTTGCAATTGTTAAATCGTAGTGTACACTCTTTTCATGTGTCAGCTGATTTATGTAATAGGAAACTGCCAATTATTACGGTCAGAAATGCTGAATACAATTATGCATTTATGTCCTTTGCATGAGAAACTTCTTATTGAGTTATATATAATGGACTGAATATGCGAAATTTTCGTTGCGTGTTTTTACATCAGCGAACCTTTTGAGTTCCTACGTTCTAGAAATATTATGTTTTATCCTTAGGTAAAAATGTGCAATTCAAATCGTTGTCGTAAAGGAAAAAATCTTTATGTATATTTTTTAATTGTTTATATTTATCACTGATATTTATTTTAATTTTATTTTCGCCCAAAATTAGGTTTGCTGTATGAAAGAACGTTTTTGGTTGTAAACTGTCGCATTGCCAGAAATTTTCTAATCTTGCAATTTAGTCAGTAACTGCTTGCACTTTGCCCCCTCTTGAAGCAAGGGTACACATTTTAATTTAATGAATTTATGTAGAGAGGGAAAGACCCAAACATCTTCTTACAACGAAGGAAGAATTTATCGATTGGAAGCGTGTTTAAACAGATGATGCACGCGTCTAATCTTGACAGGACTGTCTTAATTATCCCCCCCCTCCTGTGTTTGTTTATCCTCATGATAACAGGGAACAGATGCAGAAGGGTAGGGAGGATTTGCTTCTATTGTCATGTGCAGTTAATTATTCCTCTTCCTGGCGAGGGTGGAGTGGAGGACGTCTCTTTGATTTTTCGAGGCTCCTTTCTCTCTCTCTCCTCTCCCTCTCTCTCTCTCTTTCTTGGATTCTTCTACCCGTTGGGGGGTAGCGCCGTCAGTGCATTACTTAAGGTTCTTTGCAGCACGCCTTCGGCTCCTAGCTGCAACCCCTTTTGTTCCTTTTGCTGTACCTCCTTTCATATTCTCTTTCTTCCATCTTACTTTTCACCCTCTCCTAACAATTGATCCATGGTGCAACTGCGAGTTTTCTTCCTGTTACATCTTTCATACCTTCGTGCTGTCAATTTCCGTTTCAGCACTGAATGACCGTATAGGCCCCAGTGCTTGGCCTTTGGCCTAAATTCTATATTCACTTCAATTCAATTAAATTCTTGGATTCTTCTTGTTCTTTTGCTTTTGTTAGAAATTTTTAAAATTAAGTTCTCGGCTTTGAGAGAGGAAGAATTAGTCGTTATATGGGCACGTGTCAGCTTAAGTAGTTTCGATTTGGAGTCTTTTAATATGATGAAATCTCTCTCTCTCTCTCTCTCTCTCTGATGTTTCAGTTATGATAATTATTTATTTATTATTAAAAGAATATCTTAAAGCAAGTATGCAAACATAATTTTTTTTTTATTTTAGACCATTTTAAATGTCAGTGAAAGTATAAGAAAGGATATTGTTTTTGCTTGTATGTTGTGGACCTTTTATGTAGTTAAAAACAGTTTGTCTTGTGGCTAAATTTCACAATGATTCAGCTATGGAATTGTACCATTGCTATTAATAATTAATGAAACGCAGGATTTTCACATTATAATATTCAGTGACGGAAAACTTGCGAACTGTGTTTATTCTTGAACACGAGAACACGAAACTGATTTTGATAAGTAAGCGAAACGGTCGGGAAAAGTTAAATTTCGAAAAGACAGCAGCTGGGATGGTTAATCCATCCAGCGTTCAGGCGACTGGAAACAAATAAAGATAAAAGGTCGCCGAGAGTCCGAATCACGGCTGCCTTGTATTGTCAGTTTTCACGCTGCTGTCTTGTGTTGTTTGAGGGTCTCGTCTCTTGTCTCTCCAAGCGAACTCCGAAAGCAGACAAGGGATGTCCGCGTCCCATCCACGCTGGGTTAATTTGCATAATAAGGAAGGAAGGACCTTGTCACCGTTACTGTTAATAGATGACAGGGGGTTTCTCTCTTTGAACTTTTGATAGAATCTGGGAAAAGAAGAATCGTTAATCGGCACTTCTTTTGGTTTGTATGTTTTCAAGTGCTTGTGGGTTATTAATTGCGAGCTTGATGAGGCGCGCTACGCTGTGCTGGAACCCGGCGCTGCCCGTCATGTCTCCCCTACCCTCCCGATCCCCTACCTACCCCGCCCCCACCCGGGGCGGACAAATAGGTTTGCAGGAGGAGGTTGGATGTGTCATGTCTTCCCTACCCTCCAGATCCCCTACCTACCCCGCCCCCACCCGGGGCGGACAAATAGGTTTGCAGGAGGAGGTTGGATGTGTCATGTCTCCCCTACCCTCCGGATCCCCTACCTACCCCGCCCCCACTTGGGGCGGACAAACGAGAAAGATCCACACGGATTTTATTATTACAGATTATTATTATGCAGAAGACGAACCCTTAAGAGTTTTTCTTAGGAAATGGCTAAGTATTATTAGTTTTTATACTTACCATATTTTTACTTTTATGTTAATGGCCATATCGATTGTTTGATTTTCATCGTAAAAACTATTACATGAACATTCAAAATTTACATATTCGCACCTCTGGTTCTGCAGAGCTGCTAGGTGAAATTCTTGCAGTTCAAAAAATGTCGAAGTTCATGTGATGGAAATGCCATTGCTTGTACCTTCCAGAGGGTCTTTGATGATGAAAAACGCGTATCATTATTTAGAAAAAAGCGAGATTTCATGTTTCGGGAAAGTTTCTGTATTCGCCTTCAACTCTGACTCGGGGATATTCGTAATGTATGAACGCAACTGTGTCAAAGGAGAAATGATGGCGTTCTTTTGCAAGCACTTCCAAAGCCTCCTCCTCCTCCTCCTCCTCCTCCTCCTCCTCCTCCTCCTCCTCCTCCTCCTCCTCCTCCTCCTCCTCCTCCTCCTCTCCTTCACTCTATCTCCTCTTCCCGCTTTTCCTCCTCCTCTTACTCTTCTTATTCCTTTTTCACCTTCCTCTTGCCTTGTGAAACAAAACTTATGAAGCAGTTTGTTATGCAAGTGAATTTGCATGTGTGCTTTGATGCTTGCAGAGGTGATTTGTAGTGACTCAAGCGTTAGGAGGTCCCTTTAGAAGGTCCCTTCTCGCTGAGGCTCTGCGATTCTGTGCGATTTGCCTTCAGCCTTTTCTTCCTCCTTGTTCGAGTTTTCGTAATCCGTCTGCGTCGTCACGTTTAAAGGGGACGTGTAGGAAACAGATCCTTCAAGTTTTACCGAACCTGTATATAAAAGCACAGCCGAATTTCTTCATAATTATGAGGTGGGAGAGCGAAAACCAGTTTTTTTTTCTTTTATTTCCCCTTTTGAAGAAGTCTTAATAATGGAGCCTTTGGCAGATGAGGTGTAATATTAATTTTTTTTGTGGTTTTCTCTTGATTTTTATTCGTATGTTAATGAATGTACACATAGTGTGTACAGATATTTTAATATGAATTTAACCTCTGCGTTTATTTTTGATCTGTTTTTTGACTGGGCCATTGGAAGTGTAGACCATTTACCTAAATCTTTAACTAAATTCAACTTCTAGAATCTAGGGAGGTGAGTGTAAATTCATCACTGCTAGTATCTTTCCCTAGTAATTTTGTTGAGAACCATTTTTTTTTAATAATAGATGAAGAAATTATGAGTTAGTACATTTTTTGTCTGAAGCTAACTAAGTTCAGACCCACGGAGATTTGGGTTGAAGTTTAGTATTTAATTTTAATATTACTCTTTATATATTTCCTACGAACATAATGACGTATTTGACTAGTTGGTAAAGGAGACCCACGGACGATGAGTTTTTGTATGATATTTTTTCAGGTTTTTTCATATATTTTATGTATGAGTATTTTTTATACTTTATAGAAATCGAAACAGAGAAAGTGAAGTAATAGTATTATGGTATAAAAATCGAGACAGAGAAAAGGAAATAATAGTATTATGGATTCTCTACCCGAGTACCTTCTCCGTATAGCATTAAAAAAAAATAATAATAGTATAGTGGCTTTCATATGTGGATACCTTCTCCATACGTATTTCTTTTAATGTCTAATTTTATGATTCATTCAGTAGCAGCCTTACATATTTTTTTTTCAATATCTAATTTTATATTTCATTTAGTAGCAGACATTATATTGGTATCTGCAAACTTTAAGTGTAGGAGGCAACTTACCTATGACCACTTCATCATGACACCCCGTCTTCAATAATGACGGACCAGGCGGCGAGTCGCGTGTCATTTCTGCTCTAATAAATGTACCTTCGTATCAAGTAGAAGTTTAGATGGCGACTTGTTCCCGAAAATGACACCAGGAAATGTTCCATCGCGCATAATTAAGTCACGCTATGTGGTGTGGAAGTGGTGTGGGTTTCTTCAGGGTTTACGGGAGTCATCGGTAAGACTTAACACGTAACACTGTAACTGGCGAATAAAAATGAGTATGCGTGTGTGCTGTAATTCACGTTGGCTAGAATTGCTCCGGATTTCGTCGTAGTTTGAACGGGATTTGTAGGTCACAGGAGACGATAATATGTCACACTTTTAGCTGATTTTCATTTCCTTTTTTTTTTTTTTTATTCATTTTAGAAGCGGTTTCTCATTGAGGTCTGTTATTAATTTTTTGAGCTTGTGTTCTTTTTTTTTTTTTTTAGTTTTATGTAAAAGAAAACCATTGAGATGGCTATTTGTCTGCCCGTCCGCCCTCAGATCTTAAAAACTACTGAGGTTAGAGGGCTGCAAATTGGTATGTTGATCTTCCACCCTCCAGTCATCAAACATACCAAATTGCAGCCCTCGAGCCTCAGTAGTTTTTATTTTACGTAAGGTTAAAGTAAGCCATGATCTTGCGTGTGGCACCGCTATAAGTGCCAACAACACAGGCCACCACCGGGCCGTGGCTGAAAGTTTCACGGGCCGCGGCTGAGTTTCAGACAACATTATACGCTGTACAGAAAACTCGACTGCGCCGAAGAAACTTCGGCGCATTTTTACTTTTTTCTATTTCTTTTTACTCTGTTAAAGAACTTGCGTCTCCGAATCTTTTATTTATCAGGTTTTGGTCTTTTTCTCTTTCCTGTCGTTAATGAAGTTTTGCCAGTTGGAGTTTAAGTGACTGGCAATTGTATTGCCTGCGCAGAGTGCGGTAAACTAGTTTGCATTGATGTTCGTAACAGAATGAGCGATTTCGTTGTAAGCCGACATCAACACCGGTTTATGTTTGATTGCCGAAAATTGCAGTGCAAAGGCTTCGTAATTATCTTGAGTAATGGCTGCGATTGAGCGGCAGTGTTGCGGGTGTGGCTTTTTGTGCAGATTTAGTTTTCTATTTTTTCCCCTTTGAAATTTACATCGCAGTGAGAAAAAGAAAGGAAATGGCTTTATGTTCAAGTGAATGGTTTCTGTTAATTATATTAATGCATGTTTTCACGACTCGCTGATTACTCGTGTTACGCTGTTTCAAAATGCATTTTTTTTTCGGTTAGTGTGAATGTGAATGTAAGTTTGATAAATGGGATAGATAGGGTAGAGGTTATGTATTGTTGGCATCATAGATTTGCGTATTTAATTTCTCTTTTCTCCAAGCAGAATGGTGTGATATGTCTAGGACTGTTTTCTTAAGGTAACATTCTGTAATTGTAATTGCTTTTTAATTATCCTTCTCTTTCATTAAATTGGTGGGGATTAATAAGTCGAGCATTCTCAATTTTTGGAGGATTTTTTTTTTCGTTAATGCAACATGAAACCAAAGTTCTGTATGTTGTCCAAGGTGCAGTGTGGAAGTCACATTCTCCTACTTTCAATAACATCTTGGCCCAGTATTGTTCAAACAGATAAAATGAAGGTAATGTGGAGGAATACAAATAAATATTTTAGAAAAAAATTAAGGTAATGTGGGGGAATACAAAACAATATTTTAGAAAAAAAAGAAGTTAATGTATGGGAATACAAATAAATATTTTAGAAAAAAAATAAAGGTAATGTGGGGGGAATACAAATAAATATTTTAGAAAAAATGAAGGTAATGTAGGGGAATACAGAAAAATATTTTAGAAAAAAATGAGGGTAAAGTGGGGGAATACAAAAAAATATTTTAGAAAAAAATCTATTATATCTTTTGGGATGCAACCTCAAATTATGGAAGATGTCATTTCTGGTTTATCTTGTTACTTACCAAACTTTGTCCTTGTATCTGTCTGGTATGTATAAGGAACAGTAAGAATCTCATTTAAAAAATGTCAGAGTTAAGATTCTAAACAATAAAGAGTGACGGACAATTCTATATTGGCAACTTGTGGCTTCACACATACGTGAGGTGTTTTAGCAATTCCTGGCACTCCTATTCCGTTACCAAAATGAACAGTTCCCATTCGGGCTAGAACCAATTGAACAGTTGGTTTAGAAGTGGCTCAGTAAGTTTAAAACAAGTAAACACTTATTAATGGTATGGTTAACTATTTACTTATTAATTTATGTTTGTTTTCTAATGACTGATCTTTTCTTTTTGTATTTCCTATTATTCTCTGTAATTTATTTCAAATGAGCACCATATTTTTTGGATGGTCTGTTCCAAATTGCTTGCAAAAGAAGGGAATGAATGGGCAGTTATTGTACATTCTTAGATGTAGTTCACAGACAGATACGCAGATATTCATAAAACTGTTTATATATATATATATATATATATATATATATATATATATATATATAGTTTTATATATATATATATATATATATATATATATATATTTATATATATATATATATATACATATACCTACATATTTATTACATATATATATGTATATATACATACATACATACATACATAATTATATATGTATAAATATGTATAACACCCGGTCTTACTCTTTTGAATATTAGAATGGCCGCCTTAAGAACAAGTGCTATTTGTAATTGTATATATATAATTGTTTATTGCCTGTAATTATGTTATCTAGAACAGTGAACGGCTTCATTCTTCAAAACTTTACACATTTTACAAGTAGAGACTAACCTTACCTTTTTTTTTTTTTTTTTTTTTTTTTTTTTTTTTTCTGGATTTTCATAGAAAAAGTATATTCGTTCGTTTCTCTCTCCCTCGGTTATTTCTGCGTGTCTAGTTGCCATATCCTCACTTCTCGTCTTTGTAGAGGCCCATGTGAATAATACCACTAATATCCACAATGAATGCGTCTTGACGGGAGAGGAGGGGTTCCTACTTGAATGGCAGCACGGAGGTAATGACCGTGCTCAAGAATAGTAGGCTATTTTCCTCTTTTTGAGGAACAGAAGATCCCAGCGGAATGATTCTACCGAAGTTATCGGGAAATACTTTTTTTTTTCGCTCGCGCAAATTACATATTTTCAGTATTCATTGTCTTCACTTAGATAGTTCAAGAATAGAATGAATCTACTGTAGAGTTGAGTCGGTTTTGTACATTCGTTGTGTGCTATCTGCCATAGTGTTTTTTTTTTTATTATTTGACATTTTTTATTAGTCAGTTCATTACTAAATGTATAAACAGTCGTTTGAGTATACTTGAAATATACCGTTTATTGTTGCTTTAAATAGACACTCACTGATTTCCCAGTGTGACAAATTATAGTTTTTTAGAGGCCGAATATTAAAAATTGATATTTAACGCTAACGAAATTTTAAAAATCCATTAAAAAAAATAAGTAGCACAATAATATGGAAACTTAAATAAGCCCCATGATTACAAATCAGTGTATGTAATAACACGTGTTACGCATTCACGTATAGCCTCGTGGAAGAGGCGTGCCAAGTATTGATTTTGTGTAAGATTATATCTACTGTAGTCAGGGTAAGGCTGTTTAATGAACCCCTGAACAAAAGGCACCATTCATGTTATACAGCTGGGCTCTTAATCACTTTTTTTGTTTATATTTTATATATATATATATATATATATATATATATATATATATATATATATATATATATATATATACACACATATATATATGCCCCCTTCACTTTGTTTGCTAGACATTATCATCACAAATTCTTACACTTGATGAATCGCTCATTTCCATGTCCCAAGGTTTTATTTTTTCTTTATTCACGTAACTACGGTAGTGACATTCCTTCGTTCGAATTCCTAGTAATTCATATTACCACTATTTTCTATTACTTTCTTGAATGAGACTTATTTATTATAGTGTATATTTTGTGCCGATAATGTCTAGCAAACAAAGTGAAAGGCATATATATTATACATATATATTATATATATATATATATATATATATATATATATATATATATATATATATATATATATAAATATATATATATTATATATATATATATATATAAAACGGCATTAAGAGCCCAGGTGTATAACATGAATAGTGCCTTTTGTTCAGGGGATTCAGTAAACAGCCTTACCCTAACTAGAAATAATCTTCCACAAAATCAATACCTGGCACGCCTCTTCCACGAGGCTATACGGGAATGCATAAACACGTGTTATTACATATACTGATTTGTAATCATAAGGCTTATTTAGGTTTCTATGTCATTGTGCTGTTTATTATAGTGTTTAGTTCTTTGCTCATTACAACAGTGTCTCTTATCAAAGATCTTGCAGTATTTAGACTGATCCATCTCTTGAGTCGGTAGAGCTGTGGACTGGCACTCGCTGGGCCGGAGTTCGATTCCCCGGCCGGCTGATGAAGAGTTAGAGGAATTTATTTCTGGTGATAGAAATTCATTTCTCGCTATAATGTGGTTCGGATTCCACAATAAGCTGTAGGTCCCATTGCTAAGTAACCAATTGGTTCTTAGCCACGTAAAATAAGTCTAATCCTTCGGGCCAGCCCTAGGAGAGCTGTTAATCAGCTCAGAGGTCTGATAAAACTAAGGTATACTTAAACTTTTTTTTCTGTAAGGTATTGAATATACACACGCATACTATTCGTTGCTCACTATGCATTAAAAGTGACTGAGTTCGAATGTTTATTTTTTCGGTATTTCTAAATTTTTTTGCCTAGTTGATACTTCTTATATAGATTATATGCAAGAATATTTTATTGTTATAATTTTGTTAACAAGACATTTTTGTCTGCATTCAGATGTGGTGTTAATATAATAACGATGTTACATGTTGGTTAATCTTACCTGTTTAAAAATTGAAATTGATGCTTTGACGTCCGTATTTTAAGAGTGCATTAAGAGTCTAATTTTGATATGTATTAAGAATCTAGTTTTGATATGCATTAAGAGTCTAATTTTGATATGTATTAAGAATCTAATTTTGATATTTTCCATTTACTGCTCTGTGATCGCAAAATTCTTTTAGCCGTTCATTGCGATACCAGAACCACGTTTCCCAGGATCTGTTTCATACGGCTCTTGCAGATGGCTCTCGCTCATCCATATTTGAGCTCCATCCCAGAGACGCCCCCAGAGGTGCCCCAGAGGTATCATCAGTGGTTTTTAGAAATCAAGAGGATGGCCCTCAGGGGTCTTATTATGAGGACGTCTCGATGCGAGTTTTCCTTTTCCTCCAGTCAGTCAGTCGTCTTCTCTCAGCCCCCCCCCCCTTCTTCCCCCGTCCTCCTCCTCCTCCTCCTCCTCCTCCTCCTCCTCCCGACATTGACATCCCTGTCCAGTTAGCTTGTCCCTTCCTCGGGGCAACCTGATATGGGTCGTTGGAGCCGCTCGGAAGGCAGCTAGCCATATTGGCCCAACATCAAATTAATGAGTGTACAGACGGTTTGTGCGTCGCTTCCGAATCGTGTCCTGGAGTCGGTCGCTTTTATTCCCACGTTTCCTTGATTCTCTGGGTTATTGAGTTCCTTCGGTTTTCTTTCCTTGCCTTTCTGTTTTGAGTTTCTCCCTCCGGAGAAGGGGATGTGGGGGAGTGGGTTCATTAAACTTGACTTACTGACTTGTTTCCGTTATCCTTAGCGTCTCTCTCTCTCTCTCTCTCTCTCTCTCTCTCTCTCTCTCTCTCTCTCTCTCTCTCTCTCTCTCTCTCTTTTCATGTCCATTCTTTCCTGTGTACCTGCCATATATATCTCTGCCTACGTATGTTTCATCTGCCTGTGTATTTATGGCCATTTATGCCAGTCCCTTCCTCTCTCTCTCCCTTCATCTCGTAATTGTCTCATATTGTTCTGTTCCCTTTATCGCCAGATTCCCCATCATGGCAAATATTTACTCTTTCCTCGCTCTCACGGTTTGTCTCTTTAACCTCCTGCCAATTACTCCCTTCCCTCTCCTTTCTTCCATATTTCCCTTTCATTAGACTTTTAAAGCTCTCATTTTTCAGTGTTTAAAGGCCTGTCAACAATCGTAGGCTCTTTTTTTTCTCCTTTGTGTTTCCTTAAGGTTGGGATCTTTACAAATAGAACGCTTGTGCGGGCGTCTCGTTTCAACGTGATGGGCGTAGCAGTTCGAATGGGTAGGATTTTCAGTTGTTTGGGAAGGATTATTATCTCGTATTTTTACCATCTATTTTGGTTTTTCCTCTCTGTCTCCTCATGGACTTTTGGGTGGCCGCGTCCCATCCCACTTATATCCCCTTCAGTTTCTGTCAACCCTTTCCATCTCCACGGAATTTAGAACGCCATACAAATTCATCCTGTATTTTCAATTTTCGTTTTTTCATCTCCAACGTTTTTCGACCTTTTGTCTCTATATAATGAGCTTTAGGATCAATTATCATTCTTTACTCCTTGGCAAGATTTTATATCTGCCACCCGTCCTTTATGATTTCCCCTTTAAATCTGAGTCAGCTTTTTTTTTCCTTCTTATTTTTCTCGCTCGGTCGTTTTAATCCTTTGCGTCGTCCCCCTTCATTTTGCTAAGTACTTCCCTCATCCTCTCTACAAGTGTAACATAAAGGTGTTCATCATCTTCCCTCTTGCACAGGGTTTGTGTCGTCTAAAGTGCTGCGTAACTGAAAAAGAATGGGAGAGTCGAGTCGTCTCTCTCTCTCTCTCTCTCTCTCTCTCTCTCTCTCTCTCTCTCTCTCTCTCTCTCTTCTCCGTAGGGGGACAGTGCCGTCAGTGCACCTCATGCGGTGCACTGTAGCATTACTTAAGGTTCTTTGGCAGCGTGCCTTCGGCCCCAAGCTGCAACCCCTTTCGTTCCTTTTACTACCTCTTTTCGTATTCTCTTTCTTCCATCTTAATTTCCACCCCCTCCTAACAACTGATTCTTAGTGCAACTGCGAGGTTTTCCTCCTGTAACACCTTTCAAGCCTTTTACTGTCAATTTCCGTTTCAGCGCTGAATGACCTCATAGATCCCAGTGCTTGGTCTTTGGCCTAAATTCTATATTCAGTTCTCTCTCTCTCTCTCTCTCTCTCTCTCTCTCTCTCTCTCTCTCTCTCTGTACATGTTTGTGTTTCATTCACTCATTCATCATTGGTGAAATTGATAGGAATTTGCCATTCTTACCGACACTTTCCGTTATAAACCTCGCTCATTTCTTCCTCTTGTCTGCACCTCCTGTTTCGAGACGGTATAAGGCTCCGGAAAACATCGTGCTTAGTCGTAGCTCTACATCGAGACGCAAATATCACCAAACTATGTAATTGCACTTTTAATACAAAGCAAATTCCTGTAAAGTTTCAGTATCAAAGCTATATTTCCCCCACCGCGTGCTATTGCCTCAAAACAAAAGCTTTAAAATTCTATGTGGAAATTGGGTCTTGATATGCAGAAAACACATTGCCTCCAGCCTGATTGATGCGTTGTCGAAAAATGTTGCACCCCCGAAAAAAAGTGACGTCATTTCAAATTCCCTTTTCACAAGTATTTTCTGATTAATATTGGGAAATCTGCTTACCTTCCATGAAACTACATTTAAAGATGACTTGAAAATGTTAGCAATTAGGGAAAAGATATGTTTTTGGTTTTTTGTGTTTTGTTTACATCGGTGCTTTCATCTATAGTACCATCGTTTATATATATATATATATATATATATATATATATATATATATATATATATATATATATATATATATATGTATATATATATATATACAATATATATAATATATATATATATAAATATATGTATATATGTATATACTGTATATATGACTATACATACATATGTAAATGCTTACAACATTAAACATTAAATCGTTTCCCCTGCCGGGGTTGACTCCAAAGGAGAAAGAAGACAATGGAGAGTTTCGTGGAAAAATGTCCAGAAAGGAGATAGATTGTGGGAAATGCATGGTTTCCTAAGAAGAATATTCTTAAGTAACCCTGGGAAAAAGAGACTGGTTGGAAAATATTTTATTAGTTTATTTATTATTCCAGGGCAGACGATAAAGAAGGATGATAGTTGCAATAATGAGTGTGAAGAGGAGTAGCTGGAGGTGTACCTGATCTTTATCTGGTTGAACCCAAAATAAAAGATTTAGTGAGAGGGGGAAGGGGTTAAGATGTGGCTGTGAATGTAATAATGACAAGTAGGCTTCATCTGAGGAAAGTCAGTAGTATTTAAGAAGAAGATGGGAGAAATACGTGGTATGACTAAAATCTCTGAAAAAGGAGTTCTTGAATAGTATGCGAAATTCAAAGATGGCGTGACAAAATCGTAATGTTACGCTGGCAGTTATAGGAGGTTAGGAGGAGTGGGTAAAGACAGTAGGAGGCTAAATCATGAAATTGGAGGTTTGGTTAAGAAAAATGGGACTTTTATATATATATAGGTGCAGTAGTTTGAGAGAAGAGATCGAGTTGTTGCTTAAAAGTGAAAATTAAGACAACACTGAGCACACAAAATTATATATATGTACATTGTATTATATTATACATATATATATATATATATATTATATATATATATATATATATATATATAAATATATATATATATATATATATATATATATATATATATATATATATATATATATATATATATATATATTATGTATATGTGTGTGTGTGAGAGAAAAGAGAGAGAGAGGTACATGTCTTCTGCTGTACACGCTTGTGCTCTCTGTGTCCCCAACTCTCCCTCGTTCTCAAAATCGTTTTTTTTTTTTTTGCGTCTCCTTCCATGTACGTAACCCAACCTTCACATGCAAACCTCTCTTCTTGCATACGATTGTGTGCTGGTGGAATTAAGAGGTCCATCATATTTATGTTTTAATATGACACTGACTCTTAGAGATCCTCACATTGTTGGATTGTGAGGTGTCTCGTTGGTGCGACATGAACCTTTTACAAATGTCTGACTCTAGTTGCAGCTATATGTTATGGCATTGAAGACCTGTTATTAATGATGAAACTAACTTTATTAAGTTAATGTTGAATTATTAAAACCAAATGACATCCTGTGATTTGACAGAATTTTTTGGGGTGATGTTAATTGTCATCTCCATCTGCTGAGAAACACAACATTTGTCTTTTAATTCTTCCACTATTGACTGTTTTATGTTTGTGGTGACGGATGGACGACATTTCCTGGATCTCCCTTCTGTTTGATTTGTTCTGTCTAATTGCGGGTTGTGTGTTTTCTGTTGCGTTTCAAGAATTTCTTTTCTAAAGGGGGAGAGCAAAATTGATTTCCCTTCCGTATCTTGTCATTGTTTTTTTTTTTTTTACTCGAGTTGGGATTTTTTGCTCATTTAAAGTCTCTCTCTCTCTCTCTCTCTCTCTCTCTCTCTCTCTCTCTCTCTCTCTCTCTCTCTCTCTCTCTCTCAGTTCTGTTATGCAAGAAAATTGGAAGCTTCACGAAGTTTTAAAACGTCTTATTGCAAATTATTCCTTGATGTTTAAACCATTTTATTCCCTCGTAATTTCGGCGAGAAAATTCGCGACGAAGTTAGCCGCGCACAACTTATTCAATATACCTTTTTGTAACAGTGCAAGAGAAGGCGCGAATGTCGCCTAATTCGATTTAATCAAGTCTGGGATTATCGATGATGACAAGAAATCTAGTTTGAGTGCTCGATGAAGACTATTGTCGGGCAATTTCCGCTGGAAAATCTATGCTGTGTATGATAAAAGCTGATTGTGTGATGATACAGGCAATTACGCCTAAGTCATTTGCATTATAGAGGCGTTATTCTATTTGGCTTTTAGTTTTTATATTCTTATTGTCGTCTCAGCCTTTCTGTGCATATGTCTCATATACTTAAAGTCTACGCATTTTAAGAATATCACTCAGCCACGCCCCCATCCACTGCATCATAGATAATGGATGACGTTATGTACTGCACTCTCGGATGATATCAGTTACTGCTTGGCTATGACACTGATATCATCGAAAGGTCGTTCATCCCAGGGAGGAGCAGTAGACCCCAGAGGAAAGCAACCCCCTTCCCCCACCCATCCGAGAAGGGAAAAGAGTGGGAGACTGATAAGGACAGTGCCAGCCATATGAGTAATATCGTTAAGGAGAGAAGCGGGTTAGGCTGGGGTGGTGTAGGGATGATGTGGGCGTGGCCGAGTGATATTCTTAAAATGCGTCGACTATAGTCAAAGGTTTAAGATCGAACATTTGCGCTTTGCCCTTTGTCGCTCTTGAATAGTCAACTGCCGCATTTTTGGATTCTGGGGTCAACACAGAGAAGGTCGACCACTCTCAGACAGTGATGGTTTCATATGTCAAACATTCCTTTTAGTGGTTCATAGTTATGCGCTTCTGATCTAGCTAATCAGCACTTAAGTATTATCTAGGTAATGTTTATGCTTAAC
The DNA here is from genome assembly GCF_040412425.1 of Macrobrachium rosenbergii. Classification (NCBI taxonomy): domain Eukaryota; kingdom Metazoa; phylum Arthropoda; class Malacostraca; order Decapoda; family Palaemonidae; genus Macrobrachium; species Macrobrachium rosenbergii. The sequence continues at coordinate 11,786,544 of NC_089768.1, read as the reverse complement.
CTTTTTTTTTTATTTTGTCAATAAGAGCGTCCTAAAATTTATCACGGTATTGTTCAACACACAGCTTTATTCTTTCTCTCTCTCTCTCTCTCTCTCTCTCTCTCTCTCTCTCTCTCTCTCTCTCTGTCAACAAGAATGTCTTAAATCTATCACAGTATTGTTCAACACATAGCTTTATTCTCTCTCTCTCTCTCTCTCTCTCTCTCTCTCTCTCTCTCTCTCTCTCTCGTTGTATTTATGTATCTATCTGTCCGCCTGTCTAATTTGTACAATTACATTCTGATACATTCGCTTCAGACTGTAATTTTCTCAGAACAATGTTCAAGAGGGGTAAAGATAGAAATTTCTGTTTAAAAACTCATATGTATTAAAAAACTGTGTAGCGTCATCGTCCACAGACTCTTACACTGTTATTTTCTCTCTAAATTTGCACACGCAACACAGTGATTTAATCGAAAATTATAACACCATCAGATTAAGGAAATATATCAGGAGTAACGTGCAATTTGCTTCAACCTGTTGCACGTGACCAAGTCAAGCTATCCACGATACCTCGTTCATTTTTAAGTAATTCTAGATATTCTAGTGAAAGTATGATTGTGAACTCTTCGACCTCTATTAAAGTTCAGAGATTTTACGTTTATTAGTTTATTACTAAATTTTTGGGGAATAAAATTCTCGGTAGTTTCCATTAAAAATGACTGGATTTGACGTCATTTAGTGGTTTACTTGCTTATGTATTTTAGTGTCCACAAAATGATCTCACTGTAATATAATTTAATCGATAGAAATTAGTGTGGTTTACTTTAACTTTCAACTTAAAATTAGATATTATGGTCATTAAAGTCATGTACGCATTGATTATATTATTTTTCTGTTTTGTTGTAAGTTACAGCCTATGAATACTATATGCCTTTTAACTGTCGCACACGATTATTTTAGCTATGTTTGTATGCCTCACTTTGTGAGAGCAATTAAGAACGCGCGGGCTAACTCATTTGCAAAGGTATCCTTTCCTCTCACACTATCAACAGGAGTTGTTTTCCTCAGTATTTTATATCGGGTGGTTTTGTTGCATTATCCAAACCTTAACAGGACGGAACAGAGCTTTTCGATCTGCGGACCGAAAGTGGGCCGCTTGTGTAGGAGTAAGAAAGTAGAATTAAGTATGGAGTTCGGCAGAAGAGAATATGTGAGGTTCTGACTTCATTTTTTTAAACACTAGCTGGAAACCGGATGCTGATACAGATTATATTTGAGAATCAGGTACCCTGCCGAGTGAGACTTGAATTAAACTGAGCAAAAAGGATTTTGCTAAGAGTTTGGCTACAACCAAATGAGGAATAATTGACTTAGTGCGGTTGTAAAATCTTCTGATCTCCAAATGTTTAAGCGAAGGGCAAATTCATTCTTGATTTCTGCTGACGTCATCTGATTTAGGATGTATTTTATATTCTCTCATATTTCTTTTTTTTTTAGCTTTTCCTATAGCTTGTCCTTTGGAGCCCTCTTGGTTTTTTAGTCTGGTGCCTATCCGTAAATTTTCAGCTGTAGATTTAAAGAAAGAAAGAAAGAAATGGGTAGCAAGGTGAAGTGCAGATGAAAATGTGACAGACACTTATTATTTAGTGACCTCAGGATAGTGGATTACAGCCTAGGTAGGATAGAATAGAGCCAGGTACCCGCCTACGAGAGGACATGTGAAGTGAAGGAGGTTAACAGAAGATAGGAAAGAAAGAAAAGAGTCGGTATTTCTCGTTCTGTAATGCTGTTAAATTCATCTTGAGGTTTTATAAATTCAAAGTCAATCCCACGCTTTCGATGCGCCACGCTTGGAAGCTTACAACCAGTGTATCGTTGTTTTATTCTTCCTTAAACATCGGATCTCACGATATAGGATACACTACCATAAGCCGTTGTGTTTCCACACTACAGTGTATGAAGTACTTTTTGTAGAAATACGTTGCGGCAGTGCTGACGAATATTTGTAATTTAGAGTTCTAACTGTGAGATGCGCTGGTGACGCAGTAACACTTAAGGTCAGGCGGGAGTACAGACGCCCCCAGTTTGTTCGTGTTCTCGAGTCCTTCCTTCGTCTCTTCATTCTCTGCTATTTTGTTGTCCTTAATGAAAGCTGTCCCTTCGGACCATCCCGTCCTAGGCGCTCTCTGTCTCCCTTCATCACGGGGCTCCGCAGTTTCCCCTCCTTTGGTGCGATACCCCTAGTTATTTTCTCTCCTTTTTTCCTCCCTCGTTCTCCTCCCATTTCCACCCCTCTACTGTTCTTTCCTCGGGGAGCTCCCCCTCTTTGTAGGCGGCTGCCATTGTCCTTCTCATCGACTGTAAGTCTTGTGTAATTTACGCCCCTCGTGTATGCTATTATTTATTAAGAGTTTCTGCTCCATTTCCGTGTTTGACCAAATTAGTGTGAAGGGGATGCGGGTGGTGGCAGCGTCTCTCTCTCTCTCTCTCTCTCTCTCTCTCTCTCTCTCTCTCTCTCTCTCTCTCTTTTGTTTTTATCATCGTGGTTGTTTCTCCTACGGAAGGAAGCTGGCCATAACGTCAAATAAACGAATTTTTTTTTTTTTTTTTTTTTTTTTTTTTTTTTTTTTTAGCCGACGGAATTTTTTTTTTTTTTTGAGAGAGAGAGTAGAGAGAGAGAGAGACAGACAGACAGACAGACAGACAGACAGACAGAGACAGAAAGTTGGGGGAAACACAGCAAATTAGAATTGTAGATGTTTACAAAACTGATCTTCACTGGTTAAGGTAAGCCTGAATCCCCCTAAAGCAATCAATATCATCTGTATTCAAAAACAAATTAAGGAGAAAAATTCTGTTAGTCTCTGTGTAAGAAATTTGAATTTTCCAAAGTGTGCAAGGAAAACCAAATTGACCTAAGTAAGGTAAACAGGATGTATTCGTGATGACAACAATGCCTCCTAGATGTTCCGGAAAATTCCTTTTGTCCGATGGTAGTCTATACTGACGAATAAATAGCTACAGTTTTTGGGAAACAAAGCGAATTTCCATATAATTGTATTTAAATTTGAATCTATTGTGCTATACTCAATGGCTGTCTGGGCGCTTGTATATTGAGACTGTTATTGTGAGAGATTCCTAATTAAAATAACAATCCCTTTGATCTTACAATGAAATATTCAAGCCCATCCCCTGCTGCCTTCCTCCCGTACCATATATATATATATATATATATATATATATATATATATATATATATATATATATATATATATATATATATATATATATATATATACAATATATATATATATATATATAATATATATATATATATATATATATATATATATATATTATGTACAATATATACATATAAATATATATATATATATATATATATATATATATATATATATATATATATATATATGATGTATATATATATATATTTATGTAGATAAATATATTTGCATATATAAAACCTGGTTCGTTACCTCTTCGGTGTTTTTAGATATATAAAACAGAACTGATGCACAGCAGTACAAATTTGCTTGTACATGCTATGGTGACATTACAAACGAATGTACAGTTGGCTGAAAAAGTATTCGCACCCGACCGGAATAAGGTAGGAGCCACCACCTCATTTGTGACTGAGGTCTATGTTCCATTAACACATCTTGTTTTTCCATGCAGGTGGGCTCACAGCTTTGCCATTAAGCTCAGGCTTACTGCCCTCCTGAAAATCTGAACATTTTACTTATTCCTCGTGAAATAAATGTATGAGGTCTGTACATTCCACGGCCTGTATTCATATGCTTACATAAAGTTTCTCTTGAAGACTGGGTTCATTTATATTTTTAGCACCTGTCCAATTGATGGAAAGGTTCTTTTCACTAACATGAACAAAACGTGCGGTGCTTTCAATTGCATATCTTATGCATTCATTTTTATGCGATTCTGTTCTCTTTTTCATATGGCATTTGTTATACATATCCTTTAGTATGGCCGGGAGAGTTCTTTACAAATGCTTTTTTCATTGTATTACCTGTTCCGGTGGTG
>NC_089768.1:11760000-11780000 GCF_040412425.1 Macrobrachium rosenbergii | reverse complement strand
GGATATTCATTAGTAGATATTCATTAGTATTAAATAGCTCGCTCTTGGGGCATAATTACGGCTCAGATTCTCGTTTATGAATATTTCCTCGATTGTCACCATTTGTTTAGAGTAAGTTCGGAACTCGTGCGTTCAACTGATTTTAGATTATTTAACAAAAGTAAAAGAAAAATAAGTTGGTTTTCAAGGAATAGGTTTATCTTATGCCTGAGGACAAGCGCATGTACATACATATTATATATATATATATATATATATATATATATATATATATATATATATATATATATATATATATATATAGCGTGAGTCTGTGCGTCCGTGTAATTCATGTATTTTCGAGCACATTCACTGCGCTATTATCCCAGTATCTGTATCACACCCATGTGTTTCTGCTCTTTTTAAGTGCTACTCTTGGTAAGATGCGATAAAGTTAAATATGCGTTGATACCAGAGACTGTAGTTGGTACTGTTGAAGCTGTTCCCTCACCCTTCGCTGTCTTCTCTGTTCCCTCTTCTTAGTCGTTTTCCATTACCCAACACACACACACACACCCACACACACACACACACACACACACACACACACACCCTGCTTGTTTGGAGAGGAGCACTTAAGATAATCCACTTTGTTAACTTCAGTGGTGCATAATGTCTGTGCTTAGTGCGTGCGATTATGCAGTAGTTTCATAATTGGATGTGATCTGCAGGAGAAAAGGAATTATTTTCCTCCCTCGTTACAGCTCTTTGAGAACTTCTGGGGCCCCGGCAACCAGATATGTAAGCTCCGTTATTCTCTTAGAGAGAGAGAGAGAGAGAGAGAGAGAGAGAGAGAGAGAGAGAGAGAGAGAGAGAGAGAGAGACGAGAGAGACGAGACGAGATTGTTGGTGGTGTTGCCTTGCTTGAAGTGATGGACCAGAATTATTTATGAGTGTTAGGGTGTAGCTGAATCTGGTTGTGTGGGGGTTAAGTTCAATTCATAATGGTTCGGTTAATATTTATGCAACGGATTACCATAAGAGTGATTTCAGGGTTAAGCTGAGGTCACTTTGAAGTCGAAAGTGATATGTTTGAAGACAAGGGGGAAGGAGGAGAATCGAAGGCCGCGGGCGACTAGGCAAGAGAAGAGTCATATTAGAGCCAAGTAATACATATGCAACGAACTGTTGAATTGTCATCCATCAGCTTCGTTGCTGACATTATTGCCTTAATAAGGTCAAAGACGCTTCGTGTTTGTGTGTTTGCGTGTGTGTGTGTGTGTGTGTGCCACCATGTGCGTGAGGATAAGGAGTTTTTTGTTAGCAGACAGTGTGTGTTTGTGTGCGTGTCTGTCATCATGTACGTCAGGGTAAGGAGTTTTTTTCAGCAGACAGTGTGTTTGTTTGCTTTTCTGTTGTACGTCAGGATAAGAAGTTTTTTTTTAGCAGACAGTGTGTTTGTTTGCCTGTCTGTCACCATGTTCGTCAGGATAAGGAGTTTTTTTGTTAGCAGACAGTGTGTGTTTGTGTGCGTCTGTCATCATGTACGTTAGGATGAGATTTTTTTAGCAGACAGTGTGTGTTTGTGTGCGTGTGTGTCACCATGTACGTCAGGATAAGGAGTTTTTTTAGCAGACAGTGTGTGTTTGTGTGCGTGTATGTCATCATGTACGTTAGGATGAGATTTTTTTAGCAGACAGTGTGTGTTTGTGTGCGTGTCTGTCACCATGTACGTCAGAATAAGATTTTTTTTAGCAGACAGTGTGTGTTTTTTATGTCATCATGTACGTTAGGATGAGATTTTTGTTTGTGTGCGTGTGTGTCACCATGTACGTCAGGATAAGGATTTTTTTTTAGCAGACAGTGTATGTTTGTGTGCGTGTGTGTCATCATTTACGTCAGGATAAGGAGTTTTTTTTAGCAGACAGTGTTAACCCCATTTTTTCCTCCCCATATAATGATGATCCTCCTCCTGGACTGACGGGTGATATCTTGAATTGGTCTTTGTTGACCATTGTTGTCCTCTTTACAAAGATGGCGAGGAGGGGACAGAACAGCCATAATTTTCAATGTTTGCTTCGCTATTTATGTCGTCCTTTCGCCTCTCTCTCTCTCTCTCTCTCTCTCTCTCTCTCTCTCTCTCTCTCTCTCTCTCTCTCTCTCTCTCTCTCTCTCTCTGTTGTTGGCTTGCTAAAGAATTCTGACGTATGAGGGTGAGGCATTGCAACTGTTGCAAAGGAATTTTACACATTATTAGGATTTCATAATAGTGTTTAATGTGTTATGGTTTCAGTTTGCAGACAGCTTTTATTTTTTTTATTTTTTTTTTTTAGTTTTAAGCGTCTATTTTTCTTTGTTTTGTTGGTGATAGGGGTTCAAAATTTGGCTTGCTGCGACTGTTTGTAGATGGGAGAGGAGAGAGAGAGAGAGAGAGAGAGAGAGAATGGATTTTGTGTGTTATGTGCACCTTAAGTGGCCCTTTTCAAGCCAGTACATTAGAGGTACAAAAGCTATTTTGAAGTCGTGGGCATTTTAAAGTTTTAACATTCAGGTTTTGAACGCTGCGTTGTGAGAGCAAACTCATTTGATGGTGCTTTCCCAGTGGTTAGTACTATTATAGCAGACATGATCCTCATGGGTGGTCATTAATAATGTTTGTGAATTTTTTCTGATAAACTTTTTTATTTTTTATTGTTTTCCATTTGTTACTAATCTTATACAGGACATAATCCTCAAGGGTATTCATCAGTAATGTTTGTGATTTTTTCTGATAAACTTGTTTTATTGTTTATTTTTTTCCCAGTGGTTAGTCCTCAAAGGTGTTCGTCGATAATGTTTGTGATTTTTTTCTGATAAACTTGTTTTATTTTCTGTTTTTTTCCTGGTTGTTAGTACTCTTATACCAAACATAATCCTCAAGGGTGTTGTTCATCAATAATATTTGTCATTTTTTTCTGATAAACTTTTTTTATTTTTTACTTTTTTCCTAGTGGTTAGTACTCTTACACCAGGCATAGTCCTCAAGGGTGTTCATCGATAATGTTTGTGATTTTTTCTGATAAACTTTTTTATTTTTTATTTTTTTCCCAGTGGGTAGTACTCTTATACCAGACATAATCCTCAAGGGTGTTGTTCATCAATAATGTTTGTCATTTTTTTCTGATAAACTTTTTTATATTTTTTTATTTTTTCCCCAGTGGTTAGTAATCTTATACCAGACATATTTCTCAAGGGTGGTCATCGATAATATTTGTGATTTTTTTCTGATAAACATTTTTGTTTTTTACTTTTCCCAGTGTTTAGTATTCTTATACCGGCCATGATCCTCAAGGGTGCTCATAGATAATGTTTGCGATTTTTTCTGATAAACTTTTTTATTGTTTATTTTTTCCCCGTTGTTTATTTTTTCCCCGGTGGTTAGGACTCTTATACCAGACATAATCCTCAACTGTGTTCATCGATGATGTGATTTTTTCTTATAAAATTTTTTATATGTTTTCATTTTTTTCCAGTGGTTAGTACTCTTATACCAGACATAATCTTCAAGGGTGTTCATCGGTAATGTTCGTGATTTTTTTCTGATCAACTTTTTTATTATTAATTTTTTCTCCGTGGCTAGTACTATTATATCAGACATAATCCTCAAGGATGTTCATCGATAGTGTTTGTGATTTTTTTCTGATAAACTTTTTTACTATTAATTTTTTCTCTGTGGTTAGTACTCTTATACCAGTCATAATCCTCAAGGGTGTTCTTCGATAATGTTTGAGATTTTTTTCTGATATACTTTTTTTTATTATTTTTTCCCCGTGGTTAGTACTCTTATATCAGACATTATTCCTCAAGGGTGGTCATTGATAATGTCTGTGATTTTTTTCTGATAAACTTTTTTATTATTTTTTTCCCAGTGGTTAGTATTTTTATACCAGACATGATCCTCAAGGGTGTTTGTCGATAATGTTTGTGATTTTTTTCTGATAAACTTTTTTTTCATTATTTTTTCCCAGTGGTTAGTACTCTTATATCAGACATATTCCTCAAGGGTGTTCGTCGATAATGTTTGTGATTTTTTCTGATAAACTTTTCATTTTTTTCCCAGTGGTTAGTACTCTTATACCAGACATGATTCCCAAGGTGTTCGTCCATAATGTTTGTGATTTTTTCTGATATACTTTTTTTTCCCCAGTGGTCAGTACTTTTATATCAGACATATTCCTCAAGGGTGGTCATCGATAATGTCTGTGATTTTTTTCTGAGAATTTTTTTTTATACCGGAGACGATATCGCAATGGGCAATAGGGGTCAGCAGGAAACTGCATTATGAAGCGCTCACTACGCTTAATACGCGCGTAAAAATTTATTGATATCTGGCGCGCAAATCAGAGACAGACAGACAGACAGATAGACAGACGGAGAGAGAGAGAGCATTATTTGAGGTCGAAGATTTCAAAAAGTATTGCTTTAGGAAAATTAAGAAATTTTTGCCTGGAAATCCACTGTTTTATTTTTAGCTGAATTTTTAGCAATACTTTTTTTATTGTTTTCCAGGCGTGCCTCCCTGAAGCGCTTTCAGTTTTTTTCGTTTATTTTTATCTGCGAATGGTTGTACTTAGTTTTGTTAAGGACGGGGTAATTGAATGTTTATATGGTCTGTTGCAGAAGCAATTGTAGTCTTTTTATGTTCATTTCCCACTCACTTTTTCTGATATGTACATGGAGAATTTGAAAACTAGTCATAAATCCCTTGAGGTGGATGGGATGCAATTTATAAGTATTGTTCTGGTCTTTTGGAATCCGATTTTGGGATTTGATGTCGTTTATCGCGGCGGTGACTTTGTCACGTAACTACTGCGAATCTGATTTAAAGTGGAACGCGAAAAATATTCTCTGATTGCATCGTTGGTGAGTGGATCTACAAACTAAGTCCACAGCTCATCATCCCGCAATTACGACATTTCTGTAACATCTCAGGATGAAGGAGCAGATGTATTGGCACGTACTTCACTGGTGCATGTTGACCGAGAATTGAAAACAACCCTGAACAACAACTTTCGTCATCATCATTTTGGTTCATTGACCTCGTGATTGAAAAGGGCCATTTCTGCGAAAATCGTATCTTCTCCCTTTTCTCCCAGCTCCAGGTCCAAAAGGTTTATAGAGTAATATAAAGTTTCATGCAGGGTTAATACCAAAAAGATTACTGGGCGCTTTGGTATAAAGCTGATGGTTTAGCTTTTCGCTGCCTTAGTGCCGGTGTGTAGTTTATCGTTAATGTTTATTAGAAAGCTACAAAAATTAAAGCTTGTATATAGTTCAGTTCTTTGTAGAGATGAAGATAACAGCATAAGAAGTTCAGTGTTAAAAAAAAAAAAACTTGTAAATTTAATGTAATTGGTAAGTCATGGGCTTCAAAATTCAAGAATTTAAACACCACCACTCTCAATAAAAACTAGGAGATATGTAGTTTTTTCGTTAGTTTGTTTTTATTCAAAAGTCATATATCTGTGGCTCTCTTGTTTGCAAATACATTTAAAATGAGATCTTTAATAATTAAAATTATTAAAGAAGTCCCCTTGAGTGAGAATGATATCCCTTGCTTCGAAAATCAAGCCATGACCTTAGTTAACCCCCTCAGTAATTTTTTTTTTTTCTTTTGACAGTTCCTCTATACTCTTGTGGTTCTTTTATATGGACAGACTACATCGTATTTGTGTTTTATTATTATTATTATTATTATTATTATTATTATTATTATTATTATTATTATTATTATTATTATTATTATTATTATTATTATTATTATTATTATTCAGAAGATGAAGCCTATTCAAATGGAACAAGCCCACCACAGGGGCCATTGACTTGAAATTCAAGTTTCCAAAGAATATGGTGTTCATAGGAAGAAGTAAGAGGAGGCAAAGGGAAATACAGAAAAAAGAGATCTCACTTATTAAAAAAAAATTGATAAATCAGTAAATAGGTTGTCAATCTCGCTTCCTGAATAAGCATCCGACCCTGATTTGCCAGGTATTTGATTTCTCAGGTTTAATATGATCGATTCCCAGTGTGCACTTTGAATAATATGGAATCTAGCGTCGTTTATATACTAACCATTATCTCTTGGTTTATATTTTTGGATAAAAATTTAAAGTTTTCATCACAGTGCATAAAAAGGGAGTTTTCGGATTTTATTTAATCTTTAGGAAATTTCGTCTTTGTTTTTCTTTCACGTTTTGACTGAAAATTTCTGTCTCATCCATATTCATATCCTGTCACACCTGTTCGTGCCCATCATTATCTGTCATTCAGAGCGAGATAAAAAAAAAAGCAAAAATCGAGCACCTGCGTCAAATCCGAACCATGTGTGTGTGTGTGGCATTCTCCCTGCCTTTTGCAATTCGCCTGGTCCCAAATATTCTTCTTTGTCACAGGCTAAGGCTGAAGGTTTATAGAGAGGGAGGGGTTTATAATTCCCTTAACACGGCAACAAGCGGCACCTAATTCTCTGTTATATCATCCTCATGTCATCCATCCAATTACTTCTTTCTCAATCCCTTTCATCCACCTCTTATTTACGTAAGTGTTGCGCCGGAATAAATTGCGAGTACCTTCCTGATCCCCAGGCTTGCCTCGTCCATTTTGGGGCTTTACTAGAAAGAGGACGTTATGAGAGAGAGAGAGAGAGAGAGAGAGAGAGAGAGAGAGAGAGAGAGAGAGAGAGAGAGCTGTCTGTCGAGTTTAAAGCTTGTCGCTGTTAGCTGTTGGATCTGTCGGTTGTTTCTTTAGTGTTATAAATTGGTCCTTTCTTTCTGGAGGACAGTTTCCGTTTTGGAGTTGTAAGGCAACAGATGCTTCGTTCAGCCAGCGTTTGCAGGCTTTTTTTATGATTGGAACGACCGTGCTATTAGTTTATGAATAAATATTGATAATTTGAGTGTTCTTTTGCTAATTTAGAAAAACAATTGATTTTGGGCACAAAGATGATGATCGATGCAGTTATATCTGCAACTCATTGTAAATATTATCAGAGAGAGAGAGAGAGAGAGAGAGAGGTTTTGCAATAACAATAACTTTACGTCTTTTTTCCTCTCTTTCTTTAACAACAAATACGTTGCTATGTTTTGCCAAGGCAACGTTTTCCTTGCTGGCATGTTGACACTTTTTTTTTCAAATAAATGGAATGGTCCTGCAATCCCGGTTGCCCTCGTAATTTCCCTTCTTGTCTAATAACACCACACATTTTCCCTTATCCCGGCGCTTCCCTAACCCTCCCCACCCCACCTCCCCTTTTCCCTCACATTTGTTTACCTAGAGAAGGGGACTTTTGGATGGTTAGATATAGACAGTGAAAGGCAAGAGGAATAATTCTCGACTTGCTTCTTTTCCCCGGCTTGCATTTTCTATAATATTCCCCCTAGCCTGCAGCCTTAATATCCCTCTTCCTCTCCTTTTTCATATCCACTATTTGTTAACGCTAAATTTATGAACAGCGAAGGTTTAAGGTCAAAAGCCTAAGGCATGTCGAGGCTGTTAGTCTGTTGTCTGTGATCTTTCGTCTCCCGTAGGGGGGTAGTGCCGTTAGTGCACCTCATGCGGTGCACTGTAGGCATTACTTGAGGTTCTTTGCAGCGTGCCTTCCTTAGGCCCCTAGGTGCAACCCCTTTCGTTCCTTTTACTGTACCTCTTTTCATATTCTCTTTCTTCCATCTTACTTTCCTCAGCCCTCTCCTAATGATTGATTCATAGTGCAACTGCGTTGGATTTCCTCCTGTTACACCTTTGAAACCCTTTTACTGTCAATTTCCGTTTCAGCGCTGAACAACCTCATTGGTCCCAGTGCTTGGCCTTTGGCCTAAATTCTATATTCAGTTCTATATTCAGTTATCTTTCGTCGTTACGATTCAAGTCGAACTGTGATGGAAACTGAAACAGTTTTTCTGCGTTGTTAGATTTAAGGTATTTCCCCCTTTTTTTTTTTTTTTTTTTTTTGTATAATGGAGAAATGAACCACCTGACCCGCCTGCAATGAGCGAGGTGAGATACAGGAAACGCCCCATTAGAACTAATACGTCCGCTGTTGCCTCTCACGGCTACCCTGTGCGTTGGTCCCCTCCAAGAGAAGGATCTTCCGAAACGCGCATACATCCCAAACCCTCTCCCGCTACTATCATCCTTACCGTTTTAATTAATTGATTATTCATAGTATCTCATAAGGCAGCACCTACCTTTTGCCTGTTAGAGAGAGAGAGAGAGAGAGAGAGAGAGAGAGAGAGAATATGATAATCTATTGATAAAACAGGCGATGACTTGTATTATTCATGAGCATTCTCATTAGTAAACCAGACAAACCAGAATGATCGGTTGGGCTGGTCTTCTCAGGTTGGTGTCTTTTCTCACCGGAGTTTTATCCTACACATCCACATAAACGTGAAGGCCTCTTTCGCGTTACGGTGTTAGGTCGGACGCCTGCAGAGTTTTTCATCGTTTTGTTCATACGCCTTAAAATTATAACCTAGGAAGTGGGAGGTCAGAGAGAGAGAGAGAGAGAGAGAGAGAGAGAGAGAGAGAGAGAGAGAGAGAGAGAGAGAGCACGAGTGCATAATCTGCAGAATTGTGTGCCACTCAACACGGCAGTGCTCTCTTATATGGCCTAGGTATCCGGCCGGTTTGGTAAGATTCTGGATCGTTAATGGTATGAGATTGTCACTGGTACACCGGTATCAAGGTGAGACGGTGGCAGAATCCCTGATTGTCTCCCCGGCCGTTTGGCCTGCATATTAAAATCGTATGCCAGTTGCCCGCTCCTTGTAAATAGTGCGATGCGCGACCTCTCTGGGTTCCATTGGTTGAGAATAACTCTGGTTTATGCGTTTTTAATTTATTGTATGCATATCCTCTCTCTCATATATATGTATATGTATATATATATATATATATATATATATATATATATATATATATATATATATATATATATATATATATATATATATATATATATTTTTTTATTTATATATATACATTATATTATAGGATATATATATATATATATATATATGTGTGTGTGTGTGTGTGTATGTATGTATGTATGTATGTATGGATACCTGTGTTCTTGATTTTTGCTATTTGAATTATTTGAATTTCATCAACCACCTATGAGAAAATAAGACCTACCATACTAAGTTCTTGTTCGTTTAGTCTCGTTTTAAAGAGTAACTTAACTCAAGCATAGGGTAATAACTTGACCTCGATTCTTGAAGAACCAAAGAGGGCGTCTAGAAGTTCTGGACTATGCTTCGGTACTGCATAATATCCTCACCACAGATACACACAACGCAAAAGAATTGGTTATTCTTACAACGATGGTAAATTTTCCATATAGAATCATTCTTATTATTATGACAGAGGGATAACGTAGAGAATGATTTGATGTACCTCTTTTGGGCTCGGATAACGATAGAGCAGTCATTAAATATTTTATGAGCTGAGGTGCGCTGTAACAGACAGAGCAGAGGTGTGTTGTAACAGACAGTTGTAACAGACAGTTAGTGCGTACACTGTACGGGGCGCTTCATGCTCAGTTCTCGGCAGGAGGTAAAACTATTCTTTGTTTCTCTCTTGTTTGTTTTTTTAGTGCCAGTAAACACCAAACTACGAGGCCGCATAATGGCGAGATGCTATCTCCTGTAGAGAGAGAAGGGATGATGGCCCAGGCTGATGGGTCACTGTATATTAATATAGGATTTCCTTGTTGGGGGAGCAGCACAGGTAGTGTCCTACGAAAGGGCATTATCCCTATTCAGTCTGCGTGATTGTGGGCAGACCTTTCAAGAGGTGACATGGAGGCGATGCTATCATAGAAGTATGTATCATTCGGATTCTGATTTTGACAATGAACCTTTCCTGGGTATTGTTTTGCTTGAAGCTCGTCTTACTGATGAAGAACACTGTCAGGCAGGCGTTGAACAGTTAGGGAGGTCTACCACTGTCCGTACGGAGGGTCCTCCTTTATGTAAATTCAGAGAGAGAGAGAGAGAGAGAGAATTGGGGGAAGCCGCTAGCTACCCCGTTTAATATTCCTCCCCGAGAGTTGAGAGAGAGAGAAAGAGAATGAGAATAAGTCTGACGCAGCAGAATAGCAAGAGGCACCTGGAAGTCTGGGAAGGTGTTGGAGGGGCACCTGATGTAAGGTAGAAGCAAACTGAGGTTGTGGGAACAGGTGGGTTATAAAAAGAGGAAAAAAAAAAAAACATTCGAGGGGAGATCGCTATACAGGTAAATTTCGAGTTCTGAGGCGTGCTGTGGAGGTTTGGAGGGACAACGTTATTATTGTGGCAGTCTTTCGATAGACGATGCCTGGGGACTTGAACAGATGGAGTTGGGAAGACAGACAAATGAAGATTAATTTGAACGGGGATAGTGGCAGGCTCAGTGTTCTTTGAAGGCTTCCAAGTCTGGTTCTACTATCAATTGAAATGTTGTTCTTAGGCTTTATAGACAACATAGGTGTTGTTTTTCAGTTTTTAGATAGAGATAAATAGATAGGTGATGCGTATTCATAAACTTAGATTTTTTTCATTGAACAACTTATTCTAAGGGTGGGCTGGTTCATGCGTGCGTTGATTAGATAAATGAAATTGCAAGCCTTACCTGCCTTCTCATTCTTATTCCACTTTTTGAAATTAGTGTCCACAGAAAGGTCCTACACTGGAAAGTCTTGATTCACAATTTGTGTGTATATATATATATATATATATATATATATATATATATATATATATATATATATATATATATATTATATATATATTATTTTATATATTAATATATATATATTTATATATATATTTATGTTTGTGTTTCTGTATGCGAGCTTATTAGGGTTTTTGTTTTTTTTATTTAATAAAATCGCGTTGAGTATCGGATCATTAATTACCGAATTCATATTTACGTAGTTACTGCGTCAAGTTTTGTATTTTGTTTTCAGAACGACGAGTATTGCACTTTGGTAGTAGATAGAGCTTATACATCCCTGTGTTCATTAGTCTTGCTTTGTTATTAGATTACTGTGCTTCTAATCTGTTTTCCTGTGCATCCCTCACCTTGAAAATAGCACCATTGCTCATTTTTGCGGAAAAGGTCTTGGAAGTTGGGCTCCCTGACATAAAACAGAGCCTGGAAATTGTTTCTCTTTTGTGTCCGTGAATTATGGACGTTTCTATGATAGTATTTCGGGGCTAAATGCCTCTTCATCATTATCCGTCAACATCCTCCTCCATCACCATCATAATCATCATCTTGCCTTTGGTTCTGGGGCTAAATTACCTTAATGGTTCGTAGGTGGGAATCTACCTGTGACGCCGAGGAACTCCGATCAATGGAGATAAAATATGTACCTGGATTTCTTAAAGCTGACAGCATCACCTTGTTTATGTGAGTAGATTTTCACAGAGACTGGCCACTGTTACAGCCAGCGATGGCAGCCATAGCAAGAATAATAGAGGAAAAAGGAATTCGTTACAGAATAATTGTATGATGAACATCCATTCCCCCCCTTCCACCGCACCCCATTCCTGGACACTATAGTATAGCCTTTCCTTTCCAATACCTCTTTGACGCATTAATCCAGCGGGTTTTTTTTTTTTTTTTTAGGCTTTTCTCTTCTTTTCCCGTAATTGTGGTATCATCTGTATTTCAGATCGCTGTAATTATTTATATTTTTTCCTTTTGAGAGATGATAGCGTTGATTTATTTTCACAGGTCAAGATTGAAAGGGAGAGAGAGAGAGAGTTCATGAACTAAGGATTGGAGACTAAAGGAGAGTTGTGACCTAATGACCAGAAGGTTTATGGCCGATTTATCTTTGCTAATTATAGGTATACAATCTTGTTTAGACAGTTTGCGCAAATCAGATAGTAAAATCAATGACCAGGTAATTTAACCAGCCAGAAATAACCAAACATAGGAACAGAGATCATTTTCGGTGTGAATTTAACTGGTGAAATTCTTTTCCATCTAGACTGTTACGACGAGAAGGGATAGGTAACCAGGTTGCTGGAAAGAGTACGTGGCGAAGGGCTGCTGCAGGAACGCATATAGACAAATACGGAAGGGACTTAGAGGGTCCCATTCATAGTCCTCGTGCATTCATCCGGCAGTCAGTGCATGCACGGTTATTGATACTTTTGCAGTCGTGCTTAATCTCATAATCGCTGTGAGTTGGCAGTTCGATTTCAGAGTGAAAGGGACGTACCTGGTTTTCATACCGTGGACGTGTATGGTACTTTTTCTAGGTACTTTTCATTAACTCGTGAAAAAATTTTTTTTTATAATTTTTGAAACTTTCTCTCCCTCTCGTTTTTCTTTTATATTGCACTTACTAATGCCAGTTCAGTAACATTGGTGTTGATTCTCTCTCTCTCTCTCTCTCTCTCTCTCTCTCTCTCTCTCTCTCTCTCTCTCTCTCTCTCTCTTTTTTCTTTAATATTGCGTTTACTAATACCAGTTCAGTAACATTGGCGTTGATTCTCTCTCTCTCTCTCTCTCTCTCTCTCTCTCTTGTTTAATATTACATATACTAAAACCAGTTCCGTAACATTGGTGTTGATTTTAAAGCAGGTTTTTGTCCAAAGTAAATTTACTCTGGGAACGTCTGGTTAAAAGAAAATATTAATAACACGAAGGAGTTAAGTATATATAAAAAGCTAAGCTCGGCTCAGCAGGGATTCATCAGTATTCTAGGACCTCTCGGCTTCGTTTATAAGTTGAGAAATTACATTTGTTACTCACACTTAAAGCTTAATCAGAATTTGCATCGATGTGATACCTTTCTAATTATGTCTCATTCAGGCTCAAGACTGAAAAGTATCCGGTTACGGTATGGATTTCAAAATTCATCTCGTATTTAAGTCCTGACGATAAAGTATCGATGACTTTATTACCCCTCTCTCTCTCTCTCTCTCTCTCTCTCTCTCTCTCTCTCTCTCTCTCTCTCTCTCTCTCTCTCTCTCTCTCTTTTCTTTGACATTGCATTTGCTAATACCAATTCAGTAACATTGGTGTTGATTTTCTCTCTCTCTCTCTCTCTCTCTCTCTCTCTCTCTCTCTCTTTTCTCTTCTCTCTCTCTCTCTCTGTTTTTCTTTTGTATTGCATTAACTAATACCATTGATGTTGTTTCTCTCCCCCCTCTCTCTCTCTCTCTCTCTCTCTCTCTCTCCTTTTATATAGTATTTACTAATACCAGTTCAAGTAACATTGGTGTTGAGTTCTCTCTCTCTCTCTCTCTCTCTCTCTCTCTCTCTCTCTCTCTCTCTCTTTTCTGTAATATTACATACACTAAAACCAGTTCCGTAACATTGGTGTTGATTTTAAAGCGGGTTTTTGTCCAAAGTAAATTTACTCTGGGAACGTATGGTTAAAAGAAAATATTAATATCATGAAGGAGTTAAGTATATATAAAAAGCTAAGTTCAGCTCTTCAGGGATTCATCAGTATTCTAGGACCTCTCGGCTTCGTATATAAGTTGAGAAATTACATTTGTTACTCACTTAAAGCTTAATCAGAATTGTCATCGCGCTACGCACCAGTTATAGAGCAGATGATGATGATGATACCTTTCTAATTATGTCTCGATTCAGGCTCAAGACTGAAAAGTATCCGGTTACGGTATGGATTTCAAAATTCATCTCGTATTTAAGTCCTGACGATAAAGTATCGATGACTTTATTACCCCCCCCCCTCTCTCTCTCTCTCTCTCTCTCTCTCTCTCTCTCTCTCTCTCTCTCTCTCTCTTCTTTTTACATTGCATGCATTTGCTAATACCAATTCAGTAACATTGGTGTAGATTCTCTCTCTCTCTCTCTCTCTCTCGTTTTTCTTTTATATTGCATTTACTAATACCAGTTTAGTAACATTGGTGTTGATTCTCTCTCTCTCTCTCTCTCTCTCTCTCTCTCTCTCTCTCTTCTTTTACATTGCATTTGCTAATACCAATTCAGTTCTCTCTCTCTCTCTCTCTCTCTCTCTCTCTCTCTCTCTCTCTCTCTCTCTCTCTCTCTCTCTCTCTCTTTCTTTTCTTTATATTCCATTTACTAATACCAGTCTAGTAACATTGGTGTTGATTCTCTCTCTCTCTCTCTCTCTCTCTCTCTCTCTCTCTCTCTCTCTCTTTCGTTTTTCTTTTATAATGCATTTACTAATACCAGTTTAGTAATATTGGTGTTCTCTCTTCTCTCTCTCTCTCTCTCTCTCTCTCTCTCTCTCTCTCTCTCTCTCTCTCTCTCTCTCTCTCTCTCTCTCTCTCTGCATGTTTTATTTGTGCAGTTGAGTGTGAAGTGGGGCTGTTTTTGGGTGCCTGGAGGGTAGTCGTAGTAAGTTTGAAGGGGAATGGGAAGGAAGCTGTTAGTGGGAATCAAAGGGGAACCGCTCGACTGGACCCCCATTCTCTCTGCCGTCAATACAGCAGAAACTCTGGGACTGAAACAAATCTCTCTCTCTCTCTCTCTCTCTCTCTCTCTCTCTCTCTCTCTCTCTCTCTCTCATGTGCTTACGAGTTTGTCTAGTAGGGCTGTCATCTTATTCTTTTGCCTTAGAAAACAAAAACAAAATAGTTCTACCGTTTAACCATAATAATAAACAATTTTATTAAAAGCGATTTGAGTCACTGGCTGAAATTTAGCCGAAGTCATTCAAGATATTCATCTTCTAAATAGAAAATTACAATCTCGAGGCCTCATGAATATTTCAAGTGCAAATGTATTGCGTCTGAGGAACCTGTGCCACTAACAAAAGAACAGCCAGACGTGACACACACACTCTCTCTCTCTCTCTCTCTCTCTCTCTCTCTCTCTCTCTCTCTCTCGTTTTATGGTCTTTGTCGGCTAATATTTTGTGATCATATTCTGGGACTATGAACGTTTCGTGTATGAAACCTGTATATTTTTAAATATTTTGGAAGAGAGGTAAGGTTTGAAAATATTCCTAACGAGTCATATTCGTATTTATTTGAAATCGAATAGATTACTAAAATAAGTTTTTTTTGTTTATCCTGTCTCAAAACTAGAAAACCCTGTTTGTTTGGACGTTTCTGGGCAATATCTGGACGTATCTCTTTGCAATATCCAAGACATTAAAAGATTTGAAGTCTTTTCCATATTACATCAGCCTTTTTGAAATGCTTTAACCCGCAAGAACTGCTGAGTGGAGGGGATTGATTACCCCCGTTTTTTGGCGGGTTTCGTCTTCGAGGTTGATTTCATGGAGATCAGCTTTTCATAGAGCGTTTGATATTCAATTATTTCGTTGAGTAAAGCCTTACGTAACTGAAAGTTCAAAGGTTAGGGAAGGAGCTTGTCTTCGTCGCAGTCCACTGAGGCGCAAACATCCGCACCGGCGATTCGACTTTAAAGAGGAAATAATTAGTGGCAAGATGATACCTGGCCGGTAGAGGGGTTGTGCCGTCAGTGCACCCCGTGCGGTACACTGTAGGCATTACTCAGGATCTTTACAGCGTGCCTTCGACCCCTAGCTGCAACCCCTTTCGTTCCTTTTACCGTACTTCCTTTCATATTCTCTTTCTTCCATCTTACTTTCCACCCTCTCCTAACAATTGATTCATAGTGCAACCGCGAGGTTTTCCTCCAGTTACACCTATGTAACCCTTTACTGCCAATTTCCGTTTCAGCGCTGAATGACCTCATAGGTTCCATTGCTTGGCCTTTGGCCTAAATTCTATATTCAGCTCAGTTCTAAAGATGATACCTGTTACTTTAAAACTATGGAAGCAGCCAGCGCTCAGCTCTCGAGGTTATCATGGCTTAAATGTTACTCGGAAGAGGGAGCGCGTTGTATCTACAAGTGGAGAAAAATATCAGGTACATCATTATCGTTCTCCGTTTGATAGGTTTAGGTCACGCATCCCACGGTACAGAGAAATTCCGTTCGGTTAAAATCGCACGATAAAATCTGACGTTTGTGTTTTTAAACGATTAATGGGTCTCGTGGCACGGGGAACCTTCGTTATACAGTTTCTGTGCAAGGGCTTTCTTCATGGCGTGGATAAGTGGACTAAGCTGTTATTGCATAAATGTGTTTGACGTGAAGCGATAAGAAAGCTGTAGCGAAAGAGAGAGAGAGAGAAAGAGAGGATCTCTAGATGTAGCTCAAAATGGAATGAACAGAGTAGTGAGTCAATGAAGGGAAAACGAGGGATACGTCAGTATATAGAAAACTTGCGTTCATGTGAATCGTTCCATGATTTTGGGCTTCCATTCTATGGCCATGAAGTTTGTACTCGTAAGTTTTCATATGTGTATTTCAACCCCTGTAGCCGAAAAATTCAGAAAAATGAGACAAGATTACCTTGCTGTGTTGAATTATGTGTTTAAAAACTGTACTGAAAATTTGCGATACCGTAGCGATCATTTGTCTGTATCTTCTCATCCCTTTGAAATTTCGGGACTTATTGCCAGTGCTGTGGGATCTAACAATAATCATACAGTGTTTTTATTGTTAAACGCACAAGGGGTAATACCAGTAGTACCCCGAAGGCAGTCGTGCCAAAAAGATCCAGGAGGAACTGCATGCGGATTATTTTTTTTTATTTTATATTTATTTATTTTTTATTTTTGTTTAGTATCGTAAGTATCGCCACGGCTGATCCGAGTTGGCAAACTTGTTTCGTAGAGCTTTATCTTCACTTCGTTTTGCTTAACAAAGCCCGAAGCCTTTCGTTTGAGCCCAATGGAGCTCTAACCATTTGTAAGGGGGAACAAAGCTCTGGCCTTTATTGATACTCGATCGTTGGTTTACAGTCATAAGATTGATGAAACGGGAGCTTTTTTTTATATTGAAAATAGACTGAGCTATAACTTCGTGTTTTGGAAAATGAAAACACTTACATTTAATTATAGTTATATTGAGTTATACTGTAGTGTTATATTTAGTAACCCGGACTCTATAGCTTTTGTTTTCATAATAACCGAAATTGTAGTTTTTTTCTTTTTGCCTTTTTGAGATTTTTTTGCCTTCTAGATAGAGTTTAGGCTTTTGTTTTCCGAATAGCCGCAGCTCTAGTCCTTTTATTAGTATTATTTTTTTTTTTTTTTTCCGTCTTCAAGATAGATGGAGTTCAGGTTCCTCTTTCCAAGTGGATGGAGAATTTGCCTTTTTCTCCGAAAGGACCGTCACAATCCACAAGAGTTGAAGAGCCTAAGCTTCTATTCAAAGCTTTATAAGGAATATCAACATGGATCTCCCCGAACGCTCACAATTTATCAAATAAGAGAAGTGGATATTGGCACCGAAAGGCATTGGCATTCTACCAAGTTTAATAACGGCCGAGTTTCGATTAACTTTGCTTGTAATTGCGTTCTCTGATTCAATTCATCATGCTATTGTTATTACTGACTGCAAATTGCTTGCTGCCTCCTCTTTTTTTCCTGACTCTGTCCATGCTCTGATTTCTTTGTGATGTACTGTAAGGACTTCATAAATGTCGCAGCCCAAACTTGGAAGGTTTTCAGTATCAAATTTTATATATAAAAAAGTATGTGTTATCTCTTGTTCTGTTTTCAAACTTTCTTCTGCATATTTCATTAAACCCTCTCCGTTTTAATTTTAGTTTTCTGAAAAGAAAACTATTGTGCCGCCTTTGTCTGTTCGTCTGCACTTTTTCTGTCCGCTCTCAGATCTTAAAAACTACTGAGGCTAGAGGGCTGCAAATTAGTATGTTGATCATTCACCCTCAAATCATCAAACATACTAAATTGCAGCCCTCTAGCCCTAGTAGATTTTTTTTTATTTTATTTAAGATTAAAATAATCGTGCATCTGGCAACGATATTTGCTAGACCACCACCGAGCCATGATTAAAGTTTCTTAGGCCGCGGCTCATACATTATACCGAGACCACTGAAAGATAGGTCTATTTTCGGTGGCCTTGATTATACGATGTACAGAAACTCGATTGGGCCGAAGAAATTTCGGCACATTTTATACATGTTTACTCATTCTTCACGCTAAAGAATTCTTTGGATGAGGACAAGAAAACTCGATGAAATTTGAAAATTAAATCATTGTAGTTTTTTCCTAGACATTGGTGATATTCAATTATTGCTATCCCCAGAAATGTCTAATATAGAGATTCAAACATCTTTTTTGCCTTTTGGCAATTTACAAAACTGATTTGAAACAACTGGTGTTTGATTGGCATCTAGATATTTCAAATATAGACGTTTAGTGAAGAAGCAATTACATTTAAACCTCTCCTTGGTGATCTTTGTAGATTTGGGTGCTATTGGGGAAATCTTTCTGCATATTAGATACATACGGTATATATATAAAATATATATATATATATATATATATATATATATATATATATATATATATATACATATATATATATATACTGTATATATATATAAAAATATATATATATATATATATATATATATGTATACTATATATATACCTATACATACATACATATACATGTGTATATATATATATATATTATAATATATATATGTATGTATTCAATTATGAATGATGCACGCTTCATAGAAATAGAATTGTATATGCGTTTTGTGCAGTTATTCAAGATGATTGGCACGAGTTTGTCAAGACTCCACCACCTTCCAGTAATCCACGAAGGAGCTGCTTCCACTGCAGTCTCGAAGACTTGCGAAAAGAGCTGGAACGCCGAAGGGGAGCATGTAAATGGCGTATGTTGAAGTGCATCACTAATGTGTCTTCCCTTGGGGGTGAATTTCCTGTGGGCGTCGTGACTTAAGTTACAACGCGGCAGAGTGCCATAGAGCAAGACTACGCTTAGAGAAGGTTGGAAAATTTAGATATTAATATATTTATTTATACGTATATATGTGTGTATATATATACATATATTTATATATATACATATATATATGTGTGCGTGTGTGTGCGGGCGCGTGTGTGCTCTTGCCTTTTGTTATAGCCACTTAGACATTCTGGCTATTGCAAAGACGTATATATCTGATAAAAATGACCAATATATATATATATATATATATATATATATATATATATATATACATATACTATATATATGCTGTACATACATATATATATATATATATATATATATATATATATATATATATAGTGTGTGTGTGTGTATCTTCTGTAACGGGAATAATATCATGGTAAAAGCATATGTAGATTACATGGCCACGAGGAAAGTGAAAGAAAAGTGTGCTACATCTCTTGCTTGAAGATTGTTATTCAAGATTGTTATTCAACCGCTCCTGAATGTGTAAATTACTCCCATTCCCTTGTCATCTCAAAAGGCATAGGTTTGGTTCCTGGCCAGGTTGATGTATTACGCAAAATGGCCTTTTGGTGTTGATTATTCTTTAGGTAGAGGTGTATTTGTCGCTCAGTATTTGATTATATATATATATATATATATATATATATATATATATATATATATATATATATATGTATATATATATATATATGCACACATTGTGGACACTCCTCTTGACATGGAATTATTCCTAAAAGGATCGAATTCCTTTTACTATGCCTTTGATCCCACGATGTAATTAATTCTCTTTTCTTACTTTCCTCATATCACAAGCTTCCTACTTTCTTTGTGACCTCATCATGTCTTTAACCCTAGTTCGTCCATTATCTTCTAATCTCTTCTCACTTCTTGCTAATCAGACTCATTTTTCTTAATATACAAAATAATTTTCACCCCTTCCTCTCAAACATGTAATGATCAGGTAGCCTATATCTCCAGTCTTAACATCAAAAAAAGTAAAAAATGCGCCGAAGTTTCTTCGGCGCAGTCGAGTTTTCAGTGCAGCTTATAATGCTGTGTGAAACTCTCACCCATGGCCCATGAAACTCTCAGCCGCGGCCTATGAAACTTTCAGCCCCGGCCCGGTGATGGCCCGAGTTGTTGGCACCTGTAGCGGTGCCAGATGCACGATCATGGCTAAATTTAACCTTAAGCAAAAATAAAACACCAC
>NC_089768.1:11737500-11757500 GCF_040412425.1 Macrobrachium rosenbergii | reverse complement strand
TGGTTGGCATTTTCACCGTGAATGTCCCTGTTTCCTGTGCATTGTACGCTTTTATTTATTCTTATTTACATGCACGTTTTGAATGCGCAGAGTTTAGATAGATTTTAAAAAAAAGTTTTAGTCGGTTTAGAGCAAACTATTAAATATACAAAAGGTCATATCTTGGTTCCCAGCAAGTTAATTGGAAGATTATATAGTGTATCCCACTGCATTTCTTGACAGTTAAGGCATAATGCATTTTGACAGGAGGATTTGTGTATATATATATATATATATATATATATATATATATATATATATATATATATATATATATATGTATATATATATATATATATATATATATTTAGAGTGTATTTTTCGCATGTGATTCGTGTTTATTGTGGTCATTCTCCTCTTTATGAATTTTGCCCTTTAAAAGATAAATCCCTCGTTGATTTAATTGCCTTTAGAAGATAAACCTCTTTTACGATGGTGGTAATGTTCTAAACACGAACGATAAGGCCGATATTAACCTTGTTCAGCTATAACGAACAACACTTGTTTAGATAAGGCAGTTAAACCTGTGTTTTGTACAACACCGATTCTAGATGTCTTTCTCATCCGAAATCTTCTTGGGAGTATTTTTCCCACAAGCTAAATCGTATGTTGTTAGTCTTTAGATTCTTGAAAGCATAAAACAATCTCCCAGATCAAGGGATGAAGTTGATGCTTGATTGTATTGCTTGTAGAATTTATGACTGGACATGGCTTAAACCAAGGACAGACAAATTTATTGCTTGTGAAATAATTACTGCTTAACACAAAGTTCCATGACTAGGGAGGAGAAATTGTTTATTAAGAGAGCTGAGGTTTGGGTAATAAAATTTTTATGTTGTGTTTGTCTACAGGTAGGAATAGGCATTCTATTAATTTTTCTTGCCTTCCTCAATATGCTTCAAGACGGATTTCATAATTGATTCCGCAGTTAAGAATAAACGTAGCACTGGATGTTATTTTGTCTGTCCCTAGAAAACCACATTATTAGGGGAAACAGTTTATTGGTAAATGTGAATGTTGTTGGTAGGTTGTGCATTTAGCAAGATGTTCCAGCTACTGAGAGTTAATACTTGCGAAAGAAGATTAGTCAGTGTTGTATTTTGCTGGCGCTTATATCTTTAAGGTGCTTGCTTGCTACTCGCATTCATGTAAAGGTCATGCGATGAGGCACGTTCATTATTACTTTTTGAATTATATATATATATATATATATATATATATATATATATATATATATATATATATATATATATATCTAATGGAGTATTTATTCAGAAAAAGTTACAAGCTTTGTCCAAGAAAGCTTGTAACTTTTTCTGAATAAATACTCCGTTAGATACCATCCAGTTTGAATGAGGTCCTTTAAGTAATTCTACTAACGCACAGAACAATTGTGTATGTGTTAATTATATATATATATATATTAATTATATATATATATATATATATATATATATATATATATATATATATATATATATATATATATATATATATATATATACTGTATATAGTACACACACACATGTATGCATGTGTGTATGTGGCGTTAAAACATAACAAGTGGTTTCCGCGAGACGGCAAATATAGGTGACGTATAAATGATACCAAATTATAAAATTATCATCTTTTATAATACTGTTTTCGATTATGAAAAATATACGTCATTGAAGAATTGCTAAAAAATTTATGGAAGTGCCAATGTGCTGCTTTTCACAAATATTACGTATCATTCAAGTTGACCAGTTAACCGCAGGGATTTACGAAAATGAACAAGATTAATCTTGGGAAATGATGCGTGCTTCACGGTCCTTTCTGATATACAATCTCCCTTGAGTATATACAAGTATATTCACCATCGTGTAAGATAGTGAAGAATGCAAGCGTTTAGATGTTTTTGTAATTTTTTTTTCTTGTAATTCCCACTTTGAAAGCAATAACTAACCGATATTAAAACAAATTTTCATATCAGATGTTTATTCAAATATAATGTAATAAAAATCTTACTTACTTGGTACTTCAAGCCATTCTACACTTTGACGTCAATGATTTGTTTCGGTGACATTTTATGTTAAGTGACGCGAATAACTTTGCCTTTGAAACGATGCTGTGAAGCGCGTGAACGAGCGGTCTTCCGTTAATTGTTTTGGGGGTAACTGTATCATAATGATGGGCAAACTGCCAACAGAACTGTGCTTCTCAGGCTGCAAAAAATGAATGATGGGTCGTTCAATTCGGTGATTATATGTCTAGGTGGTATCAGGTCATCGTTCACTTACGGCAAGACAGATAGACAGACAGAATCCTTCAAAGGGGTTCCGTCATCTGTGTGTGTGTCGCATAGTTAAAATTAGTTTAGGATATTTAGAAAAGTAGGAAAAAAGATTTGGGACATCTTTGAACTACTACCTTTGTTTTATGGGAGGCTCTGGTATGTAAATCCACATCAAGCTGTGGGTGCACCGTATATTGGAAAAAGATTATCCTTTCATTTTTCGTCCCTTGAAAAGGATTTTTTATTTTTTACTGCTCCTTACAGCGAAAGAAATCAGAGAAGTATTTCAGTAGGTTTTGGAGTCAAGAAACCTTTTCTTCCTTAAGTATCATTGGAAGGAATTCGTTATAAAGTTGTTAGGGGAAGACCGTTGCCTGGGAGAGGCCGTGGGGGGCGGGGTATCAGTTCACTTCAGTTGAGGGTAAGAGAATGGTACATGGGGTACGTTACAAAGGGAAAAGTGGAGTAAAACGGACAAGAAAGATGAGAAAAAAGTACAAGTCAACGAGAAAGAAATGGAAAGGGGGCGAGGGGCAGAGTAGGGAGCTATTAAGAATAACAAGAAGGCAAAAGGAGAAAGGGGGGGGAGGGTGAATAAAACACCGCATATTGGTATTTAAATCCGCTAATGGTAGCTCCATTTTTAGATCGGAAATCTTTAGGGAATCCTCGGAAGGACGAAGGGATATTTGGCATAGGATGTGTAACAGGGATGGGCGGAGATAAACGCCACGCAACTTGATCCTTGTCTTTCCTTCTCTCTTCTTCCTCTTTATATTTTCCTGATTTTCCTGTCGTTCGATTAATATATTTATTTTTATTTATCGCAAGTTCGCTTCCAGGTATTATTTGCCGAAGAAATCTTTGCCCCTGTTGTGCCAATTTTTCCCTTATTTTAGAAATGCAGTATTTGGAAATTGTAGCATTATTTTGTATTTTGTCCAGTTTCTTGGCAGCTGACGTTGCCGTATTATTCTAGTAATTTTTTGTAAGCTGCTCATGATTAAAACTGAACCCTTAAAAGATACTCAGAAATTTAGTCTTTCAATGTTTGTCGTAGACTTTGCGACGTTTTAGTAACTAAATAGATGACACTTCACATTCACGAGCAAAAGCAACAATAATAATGATAAAGCGCACATTAGAGTGTCTAATAATGATAATATTTACATTAGGCTGTCTTATCTTCAGACGCGATTACGGTTGCTGAAATAGACGCGAGAAAGTGGGAGCTTAAACTTAACGATCAATTTGAAATATCTGGAGTAACAGTGGTGGTACAGAAAATGAAAAAGAAAGCATGAAGTCTTTAATGATACAAATGATGATTCCCTTTGAGTTTGTGAATCTGTATTGATACACTGTACTTGGGTTTCATCCAAGTTGTGAATCTGTATTGATACCATGAAATCTCTCTGTGCTTGGGTTTCATCCAAGATGTGAATCTGTATTGATACCATGAAATCTCTCTGTTCTTGGGTTTCATCCAAGATGTGAATCTGTATTGATACCATGAAATCTCTCTGTACTTGGGTTTCATCCAAGATGTGAATCTGCATTGATACCATGAAATCTCTCTGTACTTGGGTTACATCCAATATGTGAATCTGTATTGATACCATGAAATCTCTCTGTACTTGGGTTTCATCCAAGATGTGAATCTGTATTGATACCATGAAATCTCTCTGTACTTGGGTTTCATCCAAGATGTGAATCTGTATTGATACCATGAAATCTCTCTGTGCTTGGGTTACATCCAAGATGTGAATCTGCATTGATACCATGAAATCTCTCTGTACTTGGGTTTCATCCAAGATGTGAATCTGTATTAATACCATGAAATCTCTCTGTCTCTTGGGTTTCATCCAAGATGTGAATCTGCATTGATACCATGAAATCTCTGTACCTGGGTTTCATCCAAGATGTGAATCTGTATTGATACCATGAAATCTCTCTGTACTTGGGTTTCATCCAAGATGTGAATCTGTATTGATACCATGAAATCTCTCTGTACTTGGGTTTCATCCAAGATGTGAATCTGTATTGATACCATGAAATCTCTCTGTACTTGGGTTTCATCCAAGATGTGAATCTGTATTGATACCATGAAATCTCTCTGTACTTTGGTTTCATCCAAGATGCCGCTGTTACGAGGGCTATCGAGTCCTTTCGTTCTTAGGAAAACCTTTTTCTGTGAAAAGAAAATTTAGTGGGATTGGATTTTTTTCCCAGGACGGGGGATGTGGGGGAGTGGGAGGCTAGTCAAATGTGAATGTAAAAGAAGGAGGGCCACTCAAAATACATTCTGGGAATATGACAGAAAGGAAAGAGAGGTCTTCGTAGTTCTTGTAATCTCGCCACGGCAGACCCAGGTTCCTTGGGGAGCTGCGGTCACCAATACTCTTATTTATGGCACTTTCTATCCAGCACAGATTACTTGCTCCAGGCGCGAGTTCCACGGACTCTCTCTCTCTCTCTTCTTCCTTCCTTCCTTAGCAAAGGAATCAGAAGTAGAAAATATAGGTTTATCACGCAGCCTTAAGATTTTTATTGGACAAATTGAAAATCATGCCGGTAAGAATAACGCTGTTTAAGAATATGAAACAGTGCCAGTGCCATAGTTAAGTAAAAGTTAATGTTCATAAAAATGTCTATAGTAATGGAGGTTAGCAAATAGTGAGAGTTGAGGGCGATTAAATTTACCGTAATTTTGTTGTGCCATTTGATGAATGAATTATAAGTTCAGCTGCCGTGGCACTTTTGATCTTTCACTTTAGAAAGAAAAAAGTAACGTATGCAGTTGGTTTTAGAATAGGTGAGCAGTGATGAATTCCGTAACCTATCTATTTATTTATTTATTTATTTATTTATTTATTTATTTATTTATTATTATTATTATTATTATTATTATTATTATTATTATTATTATTATTATTATTATTACAAAAATAATAATCGTAGTAGTATTGCAAGCAGAAATCGTATCATTCACATTCTAGTATTATGTATCCGTCAGCCCAAGATCGATTTAGGAAAAAGTTTTGCCGAGGCGCTTTGACGAAGATCAGGCCATTCTCCTCTTTTATCCAGTCTCTCTCTCTCTCTCTCTCTCTCTCTCTCTCTCTCTCTCTCTCTCTCTCTCTCTCTCTCTCCAGGGATCTTCGTAGCGGCGTATCTAGAGAGGCCCCGGCTCACACTTTACGTAGCGCCGAGTATCCTTCACACCTGTCGCGCTCTGTGGTGGTAGCTCGTTTACTATCTCTTTCAATGTCCCATCCAGCCGCTTTGGAATGTGTGTGTGTGTGTGTGTGTGGGTGTGGGTGGGTGTTGGGGGGTGGGCGTCTTGTATGTTTGTGCGTGTAGGTGGATGGCCGTACCCTGATGGCCAACCCCTCATCTCACCCCTTACGTGCTTCTCAAAGAATTTCTTCTGATACATTCATTCTCTCTCTCTCTCTCTCTCTCTCTCTCTCTCTCTCTCTCTCTCTCTCTCTCTCTCTCTCTGTGTGTGTGTGTGTGTGTGTAACGGAGCGTTTTTGTATTTTTATTCCTAGACTCTTGCTGCGAGTTGTGGTGAGGGATATTGTGTTACAGAGGTATCATTTATGTTAAATTTATCATGCCCGTTCCATCCCGTAACAGAGGTATCATTTATGCTAAATTTATCATTCCTGTTCCATCCCGTGAACAGAGGTATCATTTATGCTAAATTTATCATTCCTGTTCCATCCCGTGAACAGAGGTATCATTTATGCTAAATTTATCATTCCTGTTCCATCCCATGAACAGAGGTATCATTTATGCTAAATTTATCATTCCTGTTCCATCCCGTGAACAGAGGTATCATTTATGCTAAATTTATCATTCCTGTTCCATCCCGTGAACAGAGGTATCATTTATGCTAAATTTATCATTCCTGTTCCATCCCCTGAACAGAGGTATCATTTACGCTAAATTTATCATTCCTGTTCCATTCCGTGAACAGAGGTATCATTTATGCTAAATTTATCATTCGTTTTCCATCTTGTGAACAGAAGTATCATTTATGCTAAATTTATCATCCCTGTTCCATTCCGTGAACAGAGGTATCATTTATGCTAAATTTATCATTCGTTTTCCATCCTGTAAATCATCCCTGTTCCATTCCGTGAACAGAGATATCATTTAAGCTAAATTTATCATTCCTGTTCCATCCCGTGATATTTGAAATGATATCTTTTGTCACTGAGAAGTCGCAAAGCTTTTGGTAGCGGTGCAATATTCTCGTTGTATTATGGAACTATGAGAAAGGTGTGGAGTGTTATGTTCTCTGTGAGTAAATTCATATAGTTTTGGGACATAATTTAATCAGCTTTCTAATGTTAAGTATATTTGGATTAAATGTGACGAACAGTGGAGGTTTTAGACTTAGCAGTGTTAAATATATTTGGATTAAATTCGGCGAACAGCGAGTGTTAGAGATAGAATTAGCAGTTTCATTATTATTTTGAAGAAAAAACTGCTTGTTTGCTTGTAAAAGTCTTTAAATGCATGGACATTTCTTATGGCACAATCCTATATTGAATTTTTTCTTCTATTTTTTTACCTTTCCTGTCTGTATTCAATATTGTGTACTTTTTTTTTCCAACACCCCTGTCGGTGTACATATCTCAAAAGCACTGAATATTTTTTTTACTGTCAACATTTATGTTTCGGCAATTGGTCATTCATATGGAACAGTGTTGATGTCGCTTCATTGTACATTTAAAATATTTCATGCACTGGAATAGCGCCAGCAAACTCATTCACTGAATGTCCCAAATGGCTTCTCGCATTTCTATTGCAGGTTTTGACACGGTCTGCATTTTTATTCGTCTGATCAATGGAAAACTTTCATATTTTAGTAATCAAGTCAAAAAGACTTATAAGTCAAAAAAGACTTTATGTGTATCTTGGTCATTTCTCGCTTTTGGGACGAGGAATTTTTAAAATTATTTTCTGCTTCCCAGGTAAATATTCTTCCTTCTTACCATCCGTTATTGTTCGTAAATTTCAGGATTATTTTTTGTTTGTGAGAATCTTAAATAGCAAAGTAAATAGCACTGTACATCTTGAAAAAATGCACTCGTTGTTCTAAGCTAAGTTTACAAATAGAAGTTTGGATATTATAGGAAACAAAGAAATTTCTTGTATAGTTTATTGAAGTATATTGATATAAAACAATGCACAATTTTTTATAGCAGCAATGGACGTAATAATTTTGTACTTTATAGTGATACACTTCAGTCAACCACACAAGAAGGGACTTATGTCCTCATGTTTGTGAGAAAGTGATCGTTGATTGTACGCCAAGCTTTCGAGGAATTGTTCCTTTTATCTCTCATGTGGTTAGGTTTTCGTCATATGTTTTTAATGCTGTTTTAGAGTGGATGCTCTTACTTCCACTTGAGACTCGCTTCTTGAGTCACTGATCTTGTGAGGTGTTTATTTGTGTGTCATGCACTGTTCTGGCCTTTGATGCAAATCGGGATTTACATTCCCTCAGATGCTGCAATTAACTTGGTCATCAACAGGCTGGTTATCCACGCTTGGATTATGGAACTGTTCTTCACCTTCTTTGTTTCCTAAACCCTTCCTTATATTTGTGGAAGAATCAGCTTTGTTGTTACATAAAAAGTTCAGTGACATCTTTTTCCTTTGACGTAAGTGCATTGATCACCGTTTTTTCCTCCTATAGAAGTCTGTTGACACCTTTTCTCCCTTTCTTATTGTCCATTGACAACTTTTTTCTTCTTATAAAAGTCCATTGCCATTTTTACTTATCTCCAGTGACACCTTTTTCCCCTCGATTCATCCACGAACAACTTTTTCTTCTCTTTTCTTATGGTGACCAAGCTAGAATTACCTTCGTGATGAAATATTCCTCGAGATAAAAATTTAATGTCTTTTGAAGAGATCTCTTGCAAAACGGACCATGGATGGTCATTTGACCGCCCTGAATGATTCAATAACCGAATTCACACTGGGACCTGATGTGTTTCATATTTTCGTCCTTTCTGCACCGAGTTCCATTAGGTGCGTTATGTCCCGAATGTCAATTCACCTGAAACGCCGCCATGAAATAAACGTTGAAGTAAATGTTTTCAATGTCTAAGTGGCGAATTGTAGTAGACGACATACGGTTGAGTGATTGGGAAAAGAAACAGAATTGTCAAAGGGGAGTTTGTGCTGGTTACGTTACGCATTCAGCTGTCATGGTTATTATTGTTATTATTTTTTTTTCCTCTCGCGGTGGTTACCAACAGCCGTTGTTCATAGCATGCACAAATAAAGCTGGTGGCTCTTCTCCCAGGTCCAGTATGAGTTTTGAACGTTATTCGCGTCGGCCGGTAATCACTTGATTAAAACTGGTGGCGTAGTGAGTAATGGCCTTCAAAGTGGATTTTTAGAAGAATGATGAATGGCGGTTTTTTTTTGTGGGGGCGTGGGGGGTTGTCTGTCGGGTGATGGAATTTGTTGCAATTTTATTCTGTTGATTTAGAATATCGGGTCTGATATTTAGTTGCGGAATTCTTAGAGTAGAACCGGTTACTATTTTCGGTTCTATGCTTTTGTTGTTACTGTATCTACAGGTCGTTTTGAAAGTTTGTTGTAGTTTGAAAGTTATATTTTGGGTTGCACTCTGCTGATGCATTAATTTTCGAAAGGCAGACGTCGTGATACCTTGTCGTACAAAAGGAGACTTAATATGCCCCTTTGGCATATTTCTCCCGATTCAGGTATTTTCATACTTGGGGTAAATCTTATATTCACACATTAAAGTTTCCAGCAATGAGATTCTTTTGAATTACAATGTTGCTTGCTTTGTTATTGTTTTATGACGAACCTCAAAGGTAGAAGAGACTGTGTTTGTGCCTGTTATTTTAGTTTTATGTCATCTTTTGTTGTCATCTTTGAGTTCTAGACTTATTCCTTGGATTTCAATACATTTTTGTGTATATATTAATTTATTATTTTTTTTTTATTAAGTGAGATCTCTTCTTTCTACATTTCCCTTGACCTCCTCTTACTCCTTCCTAATGAACACCATATTCTTTGGAAGCTTGAATTTCAAGTCAATGGCCCCTGTGGTGGGCATGTTCCATGTGAATAGGGTTCGTCGTCTGAATAATAATAATAATAAAAATAATAATAATAATAATAATATAAAATTAATAATAATAATAACAACAACAACAAAACAACAACAACAACAACAACAACAATAATAATAATAATAATAATAATAACGATGTACAAGTCCTCCTGATATCAATGTTAATAAACAATCCGTTAATTATTCTTCTCTTTAGAAAAGCATAAATCATTTAGTCTTTAGGAGGATGAGTGTCCTAGGAGCTCTGAAGGTCTAAAGGCCGCTCTGTAAGGTGAAAGTCACTGTCATCAGGTGCTAGTGACGTCTTGCCAATCAAGATTTGAAGGACAACCGGTTATACACCTACTGGTGAATGACATAAAGGCTGAAGAATTTTTTCTCGCATATTGTTGTCTCTAAATGTGAGAGTCCAGAAATGTGAGTGTCCAGAATGTATATATATATATATATATATATATATATATATATATATATATATATATATATATATATATTAGATATATATGTATTGTGTGGCCTAGTGGGCAGCGCCCTTGCCTTTCAATTGAAAGACCTGGGTTCGATCCTGATGTGTCAGAAAAAAAAACAAATATATATATAATATATATATATATACATGTATCATATGTATATTGTTTATATGTATTATATATATATATATATATATATATATTTATATATATATATATATATATATATATATATATATACATATTTGTGTATATATATATAAAATTTATGTGTGTGTGTGTGTTTGTAGTTTTGTTTGTGGTTTTGTGTTGTTTTATCAAGTCTTGGTTTCAGCACCCTTAGGGTAAATAGCTGTCTTACGGATATGTTCATTATATTGCATTTTGCAGTCTCTCTTTCCTTGTTCTTTTAAGGAGCAGAACGAGAGGCCTGCAAAATGAAATGAAAGTGTGAAAGTTTATCCTTTTGAGAGAGATGCTGGTGGTCAATCTTAAAATAAGACTAGAAAACAAGTGTGCATTTGTCGATTGCGACGACAGTGATGTCATAGGCCTTCAGGTGATGTTGGGATTTAAACATCTGGCGTCAGATGTTTGAATTTGATTATTTATATATATATATATATATATATATATATATATATATATATATATATATATATATATATATATATATATATGTGTTTGTTGCTTCGAGTTATCACTATTATTAATGATGATGTTCCTGAGGTAGTCTGTTGGAATAGGCTACAAGAGCATTTACTTACCCGACACACTTCTTTAATAAAAAAAAACCATAATGAACAAAATATTCACAGTGAAATGAATGATTTCGATTATAAATAAACGGAACTGGCAAAAGAAGTAATTCATAATAAACTCTGGCGTAAGAATGTATTTTATCAGGTGTCATTTTAGCCACACTTAAACTTAGGAGAATCAACATGTAGTTTGGTTGCCTGGAAGACACTTCCATAGTCAAAGTGGGAGAAGTCATTTTTATTTTAAATTTTTAGTGAAAGGTCATTTCTGTTCCACACTCATAGTGGGATAGGTCATTTTTGTTTCAGTTTCAGTGGGAGAGATTATTTCTGTTCCACACTCTTGGTGGTTGCGGTCATTTTTGTTGCACAGTGTTAGTGGGAGGGGTCATTTCTGTTCCACAGTTTCAACGGGAAGCTCCCTTCTGTTCTCCAGGTTTAGTGGGAGAATAATTTCTGCTCCATAGTTTTAGAGGGAGGTGTCAAAGGACTCATGGCACTCGTCTGTGTGGCACTGAGGATGCTCAGCCGAAGAAGCTTACTGATTTTTTTTGCTCAAAACAAGTAGCACTCACTAACTAAGGAGGCTTGATGATATACCATTTTGAAGTAAACCTTATAGCAGAGAGACGAATAGCAAACCATCAGACAGTGATCTGAATCGCAATTAATGATAGGGGAAAGACCCCCGGCGCTTAGTTTTCCCAGAGTTAACCCTCATGTCCTGCTCACCACACCACTTATTAATCCGCTCTGGATTTATGAAGACTGACATATAATTCATTTCGCATTCTGGTTGTCTACATTGCAAGTATGGGGAATAAACTTATGTTTCGTAAGATAACTTTAAGTGATTGCTTTAACAGTAAATTACTGGGAAGCATTTTGATACATTTTATAGTTAAGACATTTGACAACGTTGAATATCCACATACATATATGTGTATATATATATATATATATATATATAAAAATTTTGTTTTTACCTTTAACATTTTCCCAGTGTATGTTGGATCATAATAAGGATTAATAGTGACCAAAAACAAAGATAAAATATTCTCGAGTAAGCATAAAGCAAGATATTTATAAACAAAGAGCGTGTAGCAGAATGAAGAATATGCTTTCCGAAAACAATAACCTATCAGAATGCATTATGAGAACAATGGTCGAGCCACGCATATTTGTGCAGGACATAAAGATATGATAATAGTGTTACAAGAGGATTTTACTTGATGCTTACAACCTTTCTGAGAACGAACAGAAATATCAGGAGCTTCTTATTTTCGTGGTTTTGTCTCTAAAGAGAAAACGTTCAAACTGATATAACAGTACTATGAACATGATTTTTATTTTCTAAAAATATTCTGAAAATATAATTTTATTTATTTATTTGTTTGTTTTTTTGTCGAAGCTGGTGCAATCTTATTGATTTAAAAGAGCGGAAGTTTGCAGTTTCTGTCTTCATGTCACAGGAATGAACCCACCCTATTCTTCCTATTATCGCATGTCTCGTGCATTCATCTGTTTTTAAATGAACGTCGAAAAAAGTTAAGTATACCTTTGTTTAACCAGACCACTGAGCTGATTAACAGCTCCCGTAGGGCTGTCCCGAGCTGTAGATGACTGTAGTAGGGACGGGGCGCTCAGTTTCCTTCGTAGGTTGAAAAGACATTTTGTTAGCGGAAATATTTTTCCTAAAATTGATCTATGGTTATATTTCTTTCGTAGTAAGTGTCATATTTTGAGGAGGTGTCACTGGTGCCATCATGAATCGTTCATGGTCGCATTTTTGTATAATAGTGCGGCAAAGTTTTATTTTTAAATGTAAGACTACTTTGTGATACCGGGAAGCATTTTCCCCAAGATGTAACCAAGTACCGGGACCTTTCCCTGAAACTAGCGGGACGCCATATCTTAAAAACTAACCATAGAATTTTCTTGGAAATAATCACATATTTCCTACACCCAAACTTCTCTAGAAGTATTGATATAGCCTAACCTAACCCAACCTAGGGGCATGGCAACAAAAAAAAAAAAAAACAGGAATTTGCTACCGGAAAGCGTCAGAGCACTTCTAGACATGAGGTTTTATTTAGCATTTGTACAACTATGCGAAAGCTTTTTAGCCATCGAGAATCTACCAGTCAGCTGTAATTGGCCATCCAATGACTTCAAGAAATTTTTTCTACTAACCTAAAGGTAAAAACATGCAATACTAATATGCACTTGTCAGCAAAACCTCATTGGAGTAGGTCGCAGAAAGGAGTTGTAATTTACTTATCTTCTTTAACTGGCTAATCTTGTCTGACTGGGGTCTGATGGCTTCTTGGTGTCGACTTTCATTTACAAAGCTTCTCTGTCTAGCAATTCACAATTCCTTTCGTTTTTATCGTGGGTTATTTAATGAGGTTCGGCTCTTCCACGCTGTGCTTTGTCATTTCAAAGGTGAAATCTGTGGATTACCCTCCCGGTTTTGGCATAGAAATATTTGCAGTTACTTACTGGCATATATATATATATATATATATATATATATATATATATATATATATATATATATATATATATATATATATATATATGTATGTATATATATATGTGTGTGTTGTGTGTGTGCCTGTACGTGTATGTTAGTTGATTTTCTAAGACTCAGCCGGCAAAATAATATTGTTTACCATTACTTTATCTGTGTTCTATACAAGAATCAGGTTTAAGACAATAATTGAAACCGAGTTTGTGACGTACAATAAAATCTCGTACTTTGTTTATAGTAGTTTACTTTTTATTGATATGACCACGAAAAGTGTAATTTTTAATTCGTGTAATCTAAAGAATCGAGTTTATGCTTTCTATTCTTTTAAATTTATTTTCTGTATTTTTTTCGCATTTTATTGCAAATAATTTTTAAACTTGAAGATATTAATTGCTGGATTTTATGCAACTGTATTTAAAAATAGCTGCATGTAGAATTTCGTCTTATAAGATTCTTGGTTTAACTGTGTTTTGATATAACTGAGCGTGTCTCTGGTTTTTCCTGTAAACATTTATTCAGCATACATAGAATTATTCTTATTCCTCAGTGACAAGTTATTATTTAACAAGAAACATAAATCCGCAAAATTTGTTGCGGGTTGCAGTTGATTGAAAAAATGTTAATTTGATAAATAACGTAAAATTTCATTAATCGAGGATGGGTCATGGAAACGCGGTCATGCGGTCGCAAAACTGTTTGTTCGTGCTAAACAGCAGTTTAGGAAAGGAAAAATAAATGTTTTAATTGTATGCACACATTGGCCGTATCATATGGTCGAACCACCGATGGGGAAGTCATTGCATTATGGCGATCAGCTACAGATGATTGGATCATTCGCCCCATTCCGCCCCTCTTCCCAAATCTCTCTCTCTCTCTCTCTCTCTCTCTCTCTCTCTCTCTCTCTCTCTCTCTCTCTCTCTCTCTCTCGTCCTCCCCCCTTCCCCTTCCCAAAAACTCTCTCTGTCTCATCTTTTCCCAAGTCCATTTTCGCTTCCTCCTCCTCCTCCTCCTCCTCCCATTCCCATACGGGTCCAACTGTTCCGGTGTCTGGCACGATATTTGTTATCCCTGAAGTTTGTTTCAAAAGAAACTCCCAGTTTTCCAGTGGACATTAAAGTTTGAAATTAAGGAGGCTTTGTGTGTGTGGGTAGTTTGACATTCAACCAAAGTACTCGCCTGCGGTGTCGTGTATTTGTTTGTGTTTGGTCCGGATGAAAGGATGGCGGATTTAATCAAAAGTATTACTGATGGATTTTTTCAGTGCAGACAGACCATTGAGAGGTTTAAAGATTGTATTTATTTCACGTGAATCAATGGAAGCGTATTTATTCACGGGAATCAGTAGAAGCGTTGTATTTATTTCACGTGAATCAGTGGAAGCATTGTATTTATTTCACCTGAGTTAATGGAAGCGTTGTATTTATTTCACGTGAATCAATGGAAGCGTTGTATTTATTTCACGTGAATCAATGGAAGCGTTGTATTTATTTCACGTGAATCAGTGGAAGCGTTGTATTTATTTCACGTGAATCAGTGGAAGCGTTGTATTTATTTCACGTGAATCAATGGAAGCGTTGTATTTATTTCACGTGAATCAGTGGAAGCGTTGTATTTATTTCACGTGAATCAATGGAAGCGTTGTATTTATTTCACGTGAATCAGTGGAGGCGTTGTATTTATTTCACGTGAATCAGTGGAAGCGTTGTATTTATTTCACGTGAATCAATGGAAGCGTTGTATTTATTTCACATGAATCAATGGAAGCGTTGTATTTATTTCACGTGAATCAGTGGAAGCGTTGTATTTATTTCACGTGAATCAGTGGAAGCGTTGTATTTATTTCACGTGAATCAATGGAAGCGTTGTATTTATTTCACGTGAATCAATGGAAGCGTTGTATTTATTTCACGTGAATCAGTGGAAGCGTTGTATTTATTTCACGTGAATCAATGGAAGCGTTGTATTTATTTCACGTGAATCAATGGAAGCGTTGTATTTATTTCACGTGAATCAGTGGAAGCGTTGTATTTATTTCACGTGAATCAATGGAAGCGTTGTATTTATTTCACGTGAATCAATGGAAGCGTTGTATTTATTTCACGTGAATCAGTGGAAGCGTTGTATTTATTTCACGTGAATCAATGGAAGCGTTGTATTTATTTCACGTGAATCAGTGGAAGCATTGTATTTATTTCACCTGAGTTAATGGAAGCGTTGTATTTATTTCACGTGAATCAATGGAAGCGTTGTATTTATTTCACGTGAATCAATGGAAGCGTTGTATTTATTTCACGTGAATCAGTGGAAGCGTTGTATTTATTTCACGTGAATCAATGGAAGCGTGGTCCTATGAGTAACGTTTGCAAGTTTTGTTTCCTGCATTGCAGATCAAATTGGTGGCTTAGCTGTAGGCATGTTAAGGAGAGAGAGAGAGAGAATCATTAATAATCAGGCCTTAGCATGAAAATGTATGAAGACAGTTTTTGAAATACTGCAAATGTGTATGAATATGTCCGCCTCATTTGACTTTCATTACCATAATTATGGATGACTCTGTGTATCACTTCTCACTTTGGAAAGGAAAACGAGTGCACGTCGTTTCCCATTTAGAGTTTAACTGTTGTATAACTAAATCTCTTTGCCGTGGGTTTAGCTCACTTTTAGATTTTCTTGTAACATTTGAGAACATTGAAATTTAATCCTTCGCCGGTAGCGATCATATAATCAACATGTACTGCAACATTTCTCAGAAAGACCACAATCTAACCTTGAATAACCCTCAGGATTTTGAAAAGCTTTTTTTGTTTCATATTTTATCGTGTAGAATATTGTTGCGTTATTGATTTGATTTCACCTTTTGTCGTCTTTCTTTTTTTAGTGACTTTATGACTCTGATGCTTTTCGTAAGTAACTGAACTCTTACTTCGAAGCATAGATTTGCTTTTGTACTGCTCGAAGGTAATTTCAGGTTTTTTCTACTTTTCTACATTTAGTAATATGCAAGACCTTTTTTTTTTGTCGGCTGTACCCTTGCTAATATGCATTGGAGACAACATTTTATTATAGCCGGGAACTCTGAGTACGCAATATCACCCCCCCTCATTATTTTTCCGTATCGGAATGTATGTATATATGTATGTGTGTATACATGTGTTTTCGTTCGCCGTCATCCTCGAAGAATTTGACGATGAAACATTGCAGGTGGGGTTGTGGGAGGAAGAGTGCCAGTGGATAGGACAAGAGCCAATATCAGTCGGAGCTCTTTTTTTCTGTCTAAGGGGAAGCGTGAGACGGATGGCACTGTTTAAGATATTATGTCTTCTGATCCATTGCATATGGATGGGTGCAGCCTGATCCAATATGATTGTTAAAGACTCTCTCTCTCTCTCTCTCTCTCTCTCTCTCTCTCTCTCTCTCTCTCTCTCTCTCTCTCTCTCTCCTTAACTCAATATGCCTACAGGTAAAAGCCAGACTCTCAGAAATTGTAGTATGAAATAGGTTCTTGTAACTTAATTCATCATTTACTTAATTGCTTTGTTTAAAAGTTTAATTAACAAAACGTTTATTTGACTGTTATTATCACTTGTAGTAGCAGCTGTAGACGGCTCAAGGTTTCCATTCCTGTATAAAA
The DNA here is from genome assembly GCF_040412425.1 of Macrobrachium rosenbergii. Taxonomy (NCBI): domain Eukaryota; kingdom Metazoa; phylum Arthropoda; class Malacostraca; order Decapoda; family Palaemonidae; genus Macrobrachium; species Macrobrachium rosenbergii. Next base: position 11,740,656 of record NC_089768.1, on the reverse strand, counting down.
CATGTAACAGAAAGTGTTTAAGAACTGCCGCGTAGTGAGTAAAGGAACACCATGTGACATAGTATGGAGCACCTGACTTCAATTGGGAGGTTGTTCCGTGCGGTTGTAGTACCAGTTAGTTTCCCACGAAGGTGGTATTTATGGCAGGTCGTCACTTTGTCGTCAGGTAACTCTCTCTCTCTCTCTCCCTGACGGGTAGACCCGGTGGCATATCACATTTCATTCATTTCTTTTTCTCTCCCTCTCTCTTTTTTTTCATTTTGGTAGCGCCTTTACAACCCTAGGTTTAATCGAATTCAGTGGTTATTGTGACCATTCCCTCCTACTTTGCTTCGTTTGTGATTTTCGTTCTCTCAAGTTTTCCCTTTTTGACCTAAATTCCATTTTTCGTCTTTGGAGGTTTTGTCTCTTCCTTGGGTCATCGTAAATTTTGGCTGATTGCTTTGGCGAAGGCTGGCTGAACGTTTTCCGCCCTTTTTCTCTTTTTTTTATTGTTTATTTGTTAAAGTATGAATGGATTTGGTAGCATCTCAGCAACGTAGAATATGCTGTTGTTGCTGCCGACACTTTAAGTGCGTGATTTGTAAGAAATGTTTGGCTTATCAAGTTTTTATCAATTTTATTATTTATATCATTAAAGGGTTTCTCTCTCTCTCTCTCTCTCTCTCTCTCTCTCTCTCTCTCTCTCTCTCTCTCTCTCTCGTATCGTTACTTAGAGGAACGTATGCTGTATGGACAAGTCCATGAGGATGACTCATCTATAAGCGCACAGGCGCGCGCGCATGCGAGATGCGAACTTATCTTCTTACTGATCTCGATGAGAAGGACGTCGACGTGATTTATCTTCCTCGGTAATCGTCAATCTGTAGAAATGGAGCTCTTGATAATGCCTGAAGTAAACTATCTTTTTGTCTGTCCTTTCATGTCGCTTTTCCCTCGTCTTGTTTCTCTCTCTCTCTCTCTCTCTCTCTCTCTCTCTCTCTCTCTCTCTCTCTTTCTCCCCGTTCCTTTTCCTCCTTGAATATCACCATCGCCGTGAAGTGCTACTCGTGAAAGTGTCTCTCTCTCTCTCTCTCTCTCTCTCTCTCTCTCTCTCTCTCTCTCTCTCTCTCTCTGCTACTCGTGAAAGTGTCATTCTCAGAAGTCGCACATCAAGAGGAATATATTTTTAGCTGCTGATTCAACTGAATATATAACTTCAGGTCAATTCTTCGGGACTTCTTTGTTCTTTCTTATTTTCTTTCAGTCCGTTTTTTTTCCACACTCCTTTTTTTTTTTTTAGGTCACGTATTTCTTTGATGACCCCGAAAAGAAAATTTTAAGTCTTATTAATTTTTATTTTTTTAGTGTCCTTGTGTTCTTTTTTTTATTTTTTATTTATTTATTTTTTTGAAAAAGCTGAAATTCTGGAAGAGAAATCCGAATCATCGCAAGCTAGACTTTGTGAAAAGCACAGACTGTTGGCGAGTTCTTCGTATTGTTTTTTTTTTTTTATTTTTGTTGTTAAATATGTCTGTCATCTTGCCAAAAAGAAAAATATAATGCCTTAGTGTGACAAAAGAGGCAGAGGAGTGGAGTGAAGATTGTAATGCCACAGTGTAAAGAAGATGAAGATGAAGAAGAAGAAACGGAGAAAAATAATTCAGTTCAAAGAGGGAGGGCGAAATGGAGTGACATAAAGATCAGAGAGGAAATGTGTGAAAATGCTGAGATGAGACAAACGGAATGACATACATTTTGTGTGAAGAGAATGAAGACGACGGGGGGAGGATGAAACATGATATCATAATGTGATGAGAGAGAGAGAGAGAGAGAGAGAGAGAGAGAGAGCGCGTGTGGCTGATTTAGTCCAGCTCCAAATCTGATTAGCATAAGGGTTAATAAAAGAATTCGTTGGGACTAGAGTTTATTTTTAATTAACAATAGTTAAGTGTCCATATATATCCATCTAACATTTTTTTTTTTACTGTGCGTGAACACGAATATTTTACACAAGGTTTGCACAAAGGGATCATTTGTTATGTTGTGTTTCCTCGTGATTTATTGCAAGTTAATTTTATGCAAATGGCTGCTCATTTGCTCATAAATAAGGGAGGCTGGTCGTGAATGACTCCAGGCATGTTTTAGGAAAGCATATATGTTTGAGAGGAGATATTACCATTTTGTGTTGGATGATATTTTTAGAATTACCATTGTAATACGTGTAGAATGATAGACAGGTTTTTTGCTTACTTGGGGCTTTCATTTTTGGAGGTCAGGCATTGCCTTGCTAAGGCAGTTATACTTGCAAAGTATAATTAGGGATTGTTCGATCCAGTGTAGTCCATCATAGCTTTTGTTTATGAAAGCTGATTTATTGGCTTGGTGACATTATTTTACTGTCTGTTGTCTTTGTAATTAATTTTTCTTAGGCGTTCAGAAGTATTCTCTCTCTCTCTCTCTCTCTCTCTCTCTCTCTCTCTCTCTCTCTCTCTCTCTTTAGGGAGCTTTTAGCAAGCCACGGTTGGACCTAACCTTTCTCGGAGAAGGAGCACCTCCAAGTTGAAAGACTCGGAGCTCCGACTTGAGATGGGATTTTCATGTTTTTTAGACCTGCAGATCAAGCCGAGAGAAAGATATGGTGATGCAGAGTTGTTGGCGTTTTCGTACATCGCCCAGTCGCGAAAATTACATTTCACTCTCCACCTTCTCTCTTATTTTTTCTCCATCTTTGTTTTTCTTGTTTGTATCCACCGAGCGACGCCAGCGCCGTATGCTTTGTAAGTAAGCAGCTTGAATCATTGTCTCTTGTTCACTTTGCCCAACACGTCAAGAGAGAATTGCACAGAAATAAGGAAAATAAATATAAAGGGCGATAAAGCTACTTATGTAAACTTTTGACATATTTTACTAATTTAAGGTTGCACTTTAACTTAACTCTCTCTCTCTCTCTCTCTCTCTCTCTCTCTCTCTCTCTCTCTCTCTCTCTCTCTCTCTCTCTCTCTCTCCTCCCGTAGGTTTTAGCTAAAGGAAAATGAATAACAAGAACGGTTTCGCTTTGGTAATATTATTTAATATCTCCCACCAGCAATACTTTACCGCTGGGAGATTCATTGTACTTTTTAACGAGTTTCTCTAGTCTTGATTAGCAAGTTAACTTTGTTGTGCATTTATCAT
>NC_089768.1:11590000-11735000 GCF_040412425.1 Macrobrachium rosenbergii | reverse complement strand
TATATATATATATATATATATATATATAATATATGTATAAATATATATTTATATATATCTTCTTTTTTCTTTTAACGTGCTTTTTTCCCATTTTTGTATGGGGTAATATACTGTATATATATATATATATATATATATATATATATATATATATATATATATATATATATATATATATATATATATATATATATATATATATATATATATATATATATTATATAATATATATACTGTATATATATGTGTGTGTGTCTGTGTGTGTGTGTAATCTACGTGAGTATTTTCCCACATTGATATTACTTTACTATTTTATTAGTTCAGGTATAATGTAATTTTTCTTCGCCAGTATATGATTTGCAGGACAATTATATATTTATTTTTTGTTGCATATCTCCCAGAAATATGTAATGACCATGATGATAATTAAGCGAGGTGAGGTGCAATAGCATTGAGTATGTCAGTTTGCATAAGGTCACTGAACTATGTTTTGTTCTAGGGGCATACAGTATTTCTGATCATAGTCTTGTAACTACTCTTACCAGTAATGGTTACGATCTCCCGGTGAGAAGTACTTTCTTCGTTTCGCTTCTTACTCGAGAAGGTATACCTGCGCTTTCGCTTTGCAGTTTTTCATAGATCTTTACACCGTTTAGGATGCTGTTACTTTAGTTTCTCGAGGCTATGTTAACCATTCGAGAATGGCTATCTAAATCTTTGGCGATTTATTTGCAGGTTACTCTCTCTCTCTTTTTTTTTTTTTTTTTTTTTTGCTTTATGCATATGTATTTAATTGCGAACGTTAAAAACCGTTTTCACAAAAGAAGTAAGAAAAATTTTGTTTGTTTTTTTCGTTGAAGGAATGAAAGACAATTCCGTTTTCATTGTTGCTTTTACGAACTTTGAAAACTCTCTTGGTTGGGTACTTTGGTGTGTCGCGTGAAATCATTCGATAGCACTTGGAGTGATCGTAAAATATAATGCATACGATAATGGGCCATAAAGGTCGACATTTCGGGCACGATCTTATTGGAAATGGTCAATTGGCAAACATTTGTGTCTTCCCACCTGGTCTTGTTGCCCGAGTGTTTTTGCAAGAGTGCCAAGACAGTGGGAGCATTTTAATTTTCATTGCCACGATATAATATGATGGAGCTAAGATATCTCACATTAAGTAAAGTGACATGGGGAATTTAGTAGTTTGATTGTGATGTTGGTTCTCTCATCAACGAAGAGTAATTGCTTTATAAAGAAACCCAAACATTTCCATGCTTTTTAGTTTTCTGTAAAAGAAAACTACTGTGCCGGCGTTGTCTGTCCGTCTGCACCTCATTCTGGCCGCCCTTTTTTCTGTCCGCACTCTTCTGTCCGCCCTCAGATATTAAAAACTACCGAGGCTAGAGGGATGCAAAGTGGTATGTTGATCACCCTTCTTCCAGTCATCAAACATACCAAATTGCAGCCCTCTAGCCTCAGTAGTTTTTATTTTATTTAAGGTTAAAGTAACCATAATTGTGCTTCTGGCAACGATATAGGATAGGTCACCACGGGGCCGTGGTTAAAGTTTCATGGGGCGCGGCTCATACAGCATTATACCGAGACCACCGAATGATAGACCTATTTTCGGTGGCCTTGATTACAAGAGGTAGCGGCTGTACAGAAAACTCGATTGCGCCGAAGAAACTTCGGCGCAATTTTTACTTGTTTTTTCTTGATTATAATATCTAATTATCCGTAGATTTGTTCTCAGTTTTTCTTTTTTGTAATATTTAAGAAAAAGTTTTTAAAGGAGCTCTAAGGGATCATCCTGACCTCCGTTCTGGTAAGACTAACGCTTACTGAATAACGTTGATACATTTTTTCGTAATGTGGAATGCAGCATCCTTTGGATGTGTTTAAACCTTGATGCCGATCGAAGAGAATAGATAATAAGCACCAACCAAGGAGGAGCAAGGAGGGTGCCGGAGAAACGCCTCCCTCACCATAAAAGAGGGGGAAAAAAAACACTGGGTAAGAATATGATGAAGTGTAAAAATGCATCAAGGGAGGTAGCATTTTCCTTTTATGCATAGGTTTCCGACTCAGGGGTTAATTGAAGGATGCTATTCTTGAAATAATATTTGCCCGCTGGAGTAGATAAGCTTATCTTTAGTGCAAACATTTCGAGAACAAATCAAGCACTCATTTCTCCGGCCCAAAATGATTGCCCGCTTACACACCCAGCTTTTGAATAAGCTCTTCGCTCAGGAGCGTGTTTGTTTTTTGTGGTTTGTTAATGCGACGGCAGAGGAGGGCAATTAGCGCTTTGTTTGTGTTGCATCGGCTGCTAACCTGAAGTTCTGTTGCACAAAATGAAGCATTTTAAATCCGGAATGCAGCAGCAACAGCAGCGCTTCCAGTTCCCCGTTCGTGTCTGCCTGAAAAAGTTATGGCCATAAGTTTTTTTTTTTTTTTTTTCCTCTCCTCTTCGGGTACACCTAATTTCTCGTCAAAGCTTCCGGTTTCTTTGCCGAACAACCTCTCTCTCTCTCTCTCTCTCTCTCTCTCTCTCTCTCTCTCTCTCTCTCTCTCTCTCTCTCTCTCTCTAACACACCTAAATCTCAGATGTCCGAATGAAAAACTTAAACAACTGGAAATCTGTCCGAACAAAAACTGAAACAACTGGAAATCTGTCCGAATAAAAAACTGAAACAACTGGAAATCTGTCCCAACGCTGCAGTCTATTTTAAAATTTTAAGATTCTTAAAACGTTTATTAAGTTTGCATGGAATGACTGTACTCCGAGGTTATTTCTCTCTTCCATTATTAACGGAAAGCTGCAAGCATTCCGAGTAACTTTAGATTTGTATCGTTTTCTTTCCGGTGAATCTCTCTCTCTCTCTCTCTCTCTCTCTCTCTCTCTCTCTCTCTCTCTCTCTCTCTCTCTCTCTCTCTATATATATATATATATATATATATATATATATATATATATATATATATATATATATATATATATATATATATATATATATATATATATCGCATTTTTAATATGGAAGTAAAGGTGGTTGAGTTTGTGTGACTCCGTTATTTTGTATATTTTGTATTTCTTATTTTTCCACACCAGTTATCACTGACCAGACTTACTATTGAAGTGTACGATAAACATTCTTCACACTGCATAATTGTAGTTCATTACGCTGAGCCCACGTTCTACGGCCTCTCCTCTGTGTAATGCGAAAGGATCATCTGCGTTTAATATAAATGCGCACACACGCCCACCAACCCCCTGGCGTATATGGACGGACATGTACACATGCACACACACGCAGCGTTCAGCAATCTATCTCTGTTATAGGGCCCCGTTCCTCTCGCTTCTTTAGGAGCGCATTATGTTCTTGTTTGAAAAGGTTGATGGGGTGCTCCAACCCCGTTGACCTGTTGGGAAGGGGAACGGAGGGTGGGAGAGGCGGGCGGGCGGGCGGTTGTTGTTCCCGTAGTTGAAAGGGGCCCAGGCGTTCATTTATCTCCCGGTTCCTGGGTCTGTGGCTGCACCGCTGGTTGATGGAAACTTCACTAGGAGTGCACTGAGGTTATTCTGGCCATTATTAGTATTAACTTCCCTCTAAATGTGTGTCTCGGCGCGTGGTTAGCCTGCGTTGGGTTCTGTTTATGTGGTCGTGGTCTCTTCAGTGTTGGCATGCTGAAGTGCCTGGTGTTAGGAGCCAGTGGGGGGAAGAAATAGGAGACTCTCTCTCTCTCTCTCTCTCTCTCTCTCTCTCTCTCTCTCTGCAATGCCATTGGTAATCGTGACCTGAGCAGTTCATGCTTAAGTAAGGATCAGTTAAACTTGGTGTATTTTTCGCTGATTAGAGATGTATAAATTATCTTTATTTTTGCAGGAAGTGTGTGCAGTTATTGTATAGTTCTCAAAAGTCATGGTAATGAGGTATATGTGGGATTTCAGTTGACAGAGTCAAACCACCCTGCATTCCCTGAGAGCTTCCAGTTGAATTATTTGAATTTAGCTGTATCACTCTGTAACAGTTTGTAGCTGATGGAACCTAATGAATATCTGTTAGCTTTGATGTGTTCAAGCGATACATATTGTTACAGGAACATCAGATTCATCCATTGATCTTAAACAGAAATATACACTATATATTTATCTTAATTTAATTCTATTTATTCATTTTTATTTATAATTATTTTATATTTCTATTTTTCTTTGATATTATTTAGTTATTATTCATTTTTATATATTTATTTTCTTTTATTTTAATTTATTATTATTTATTTTTAATTATTTATTTTTATTCGTACGGTACATTGATGAAATGTTATGTGCATTCTTCAAGGTTTTGTTTTGTGAATCATTGTCTTCATGAGGCTTTCATATCACTGTTTTTTTAAACAGACAATTAATCTTAGATGTCATTAATGTGTATAAACATTACAGGCTCCATGGATTATGACTTTGTAATATATTTGAATGATAAAAAACATTGATTCTGGCGAATTTTACTCTGACTGGTAGACCCTCCTGCAGTTCATCAGATAATCATTTTCTTTTATATTTTCATTTGTCCGAAGCGTTTTATCTTTTTGAATATAATTTTCGGCGCCAGCACTGGCGGCAATACATTCTTATGAATCTTATCGTATATTTATTATAAGTACCTCTACGTAAAGGGACCTGTCCATTTCATTTTCCTTCAAAAGTTCGTCACATTCCTAAACACAGCTCTCTCTCTCTCTCTCTCTCTCTCTCTCTCTCTCTCTCTCTCTCTCTCTCTCTCTCTCTCTCTCTCTCTTATAAATTTTAATATTTAGTACAATCCATCAAGGCGAAGCCTCTCATTTCCATACGGTCTAAAAAGTTGCACTGAGACAGCCGATGTTTGGGGTGTTGTCAATAAGGTGCTTGCTTGCGTATAGAATTAATTTGTAGGTTGTCACCATGATTAATAAGGGGTTGTATTTTAAGGTGTTGCTGGTATGGTTACTGATATATTTGTGTATGTATTTCTGTATGTACATGTGTGTGTGTATGTGTCGGTGTGTGTGTATATATGTATATGTTATATATACTGTATATATATACGAGTACATATATATAATAAATACAGTATATATATTTATATATTTAGATATATACATAAATATATTATATATATGTGTGTGTGTATGTTTACATACTTGTTATTGTTACGATGTTTGTATGCGGAGTGATGCATTTAGTTAAAAACTCTACTTCCGTAGTTCATTCGATTTGTGTTTGTATGCCACATGCAAATTTGTTGTTCCCGGGTGACAAGGGAAATGGGAATAGTTAAATGGCACTAGGGTATGTATTTTGAACTCTTGTATTCAGACAGAAGATGCACCTTTGCCTTTAGGGGCTTCTTGATGTTTGCTTTCCATTGTGCAAACCGAAAGTTTGCATTTTTCATATTCTTGCTTAGAATTGGATGCTGTGCTTTGAATACAAATTGTGGCCCTTGCTGCCTTTTCTTGGGTGTTTTGCTCCTATTATATGTGGAAAAATATATTTACATTTGCCTTTCTGGCTAATTTTGTTGAAGAGGACAGGTCTCTCTCTCTCTCTCTCTCTCTCTCTCTCTCTCTCTCTCTCTCTCTTGTGTCAGCACTCACACTTTTATGTAAACTTTATCTTGAACTGATGCATAAAATATTTTATTCAGCTTGTTCATAGCTAGCCGTATGAAGCCATGATATTTTTGTTAACGAATTATTTTTCTCTTTGCTCTGAAATAGACATTTGGTCTGGAGTTATTTCAACAAACGCTCAGTTTAGTTGTCAGGTGGTGTCTATCCGAGCACAGCTCGGTGGGAATAAACACTCGCGCCTTACAGTGCAGTCAGATGTTTATCAACGTGGGTTATATCTTTTTTTTTTTTCCAGCTTGATGCTGACATTGATACCAAGCGAAAAAGCGTGCCTAAATGTTTTTGCGTTATTTCACGCTATTTTTTTTATATTTATTTTTTTCAGGTATTTAAGGACGTGGTTGATCACAGGTGATTGTACTGCCCTAAAATGGAAAACGCAGTATCTGCAAAATTTTTGAAATTGAGGTATGCCACCTATTGGGCTCGTGAAACACTGATACACAAGTTACTGCAGTTTCAGAATGGTTCTTCAGTGCTTTCCACGAGTATTTAGGAGTTCCCATTTGCAGTATCTGCAAAATTAGTAGTAAGGCAAGGGAGTATTTACCATTTTCTTCAGTCTTGTATTTTTGCAGATACTGCAGTCTTCCAATTTAGGGCAGTGTAGGTAGTTATGCCTTCTCAAAATCTGTGCAATCCTCAGTTTATCCTTGTTTGTGTTGGGCAGATTTCCCTACCGGAGTGAGTTTCGCCAACAATGGGGAGATCGTGATTGTCATATAAAGGTTGGTGATCTTCAACATTCGTGGATACTTCGCATAGCTCTTAGCTTGAGTATTCAGGTGAACCGGTTGAGGTAGGCTGGGGCTAACGGAAAGCAAGAAGACTGGTCTTTCTGGATTGTCACCCAGCCCAGTTGGGGAGGAGGTCTTTCTGTTCGCTCTGCAAATCTGGGGAATGCGTTCCGTGGCGATCTTATCGATGATACTCTTTTCCTTTTATCTTTTGGCTGTTACACTTATTCTTTCGTATTTCCCCCTCCCTCCTCCTCCTCCTCCTCCTCCCCTCCTCCTCCTCCTCCTCCTCCTCCTCCTCCTCCTCCTCCTCCTCCTCCTCCTCCTTCCTCTTCTTCTCATTTTTTCGTAAAAGCTTTCTATTAAGTAAAAGGTTGATTTGCAGAGTTAATGGCCTTTTAGGTTTGTTTTATGAATAAGACTCATTTTGATTTTAATAATAATAATATAATAATAATAATAATAATGAATTACCAGAAGTTGTAATTGTGCTTTAAAATCTTTAAAATGTCTCGTTGTTTTGCTTTAATTTCTTGGGTATTTCTCAGTTGCTGTTTAAATGTATACTAATGCGTTCATTCCTTCGTTTTTCTTTAATCTTGTGTTATTGCTGTGTATGACCTCTTCTCCCCTTGTTTTTGCCTTATGATTTCATTCGCGCGTTCTATTCTGTAGGTGGGTGCTGAACAAACCAAGGGACTTATTGGGGGTATTCTATACGCTTGAGCACACATTATAAGATGATGATAATACGTTTTATTACTGTTGTTTTAAACAAAGGCATGCTAAAGACTTGATAAATGAAGTCCATACATATAGTTCAAATAAATTCGCTGAAAGTCTTTTAATAGTTCAAATAAATTCGCTGAAAGTCTTCCAATAGTTCAAATAAATTCGCTGAAAGTCTTCCAGTAGTTCAAATATGTTCGCTGAAAGTCTTCCAATACTTCAAATAAATTCGTTAAAAGTCTTCCAATAGTTCAAGTAAATTCGCTGAAAGTCTTCCAATAGTTCAAATAAATTCGCTGAAAGTCTTCCTGTAGTTCAAATAAATTCGCTGAACATCTTCTTAGGTCAGTTCAAATAAAGTCTTCCAATAATTCAAATAAATCGGTGAAATCTTCCAATAGGTCAAATAAATTCGGTGAAAGTCTTCCAATAATTCAAATAAATCGGTGAAAGTCTTCCAATAGTTCAAATAAATTCTCTGAAAGTCTTCCAGTAGTTCAAATAAATTCGCTGAAAGTCCTCCAATAGTTCAAATAAATTCGCTGAAAGTCTTCCAATAGTTCAAATAAACTCGCTGAAAGTCTTCCAATACTTCAAATAAATCGGTGAAAGTCTTCCAGTAGTTAAAATAAATTCGCTGAACATCTTCCAATAGTTCAAATAAATTCGGTGAAAGTCTTCCAACAGTTCAAATAAATTCGCTGAATCCTTCCAATAATTCAAATAAATTCGCAGAAAGTCTTCCATTTCTTATAACTTTTCGAAACCTAAACGTCTTGAAATACTTTTGCTGACAATGATTTCATTTGCCAGGTCTAGTAAAAACTATAGTAAGCTCTCTCTCTCTCTCTCTCTCTCTCTCTCTCTCTCTCTCTCTCTCTCTCTCTCTCTCTCTCTCTCTCTCTCGGGTAAGAAAGTGATTGCTTTATCAGGCATTGATATTGCCAAATTCTTTTTTGACTTGGGAATTCACGCTTATTTGATATTTTGATTATATTTTGAATTTCCCATTTTCTTTACATCTGCTCTCTCGAAGGGTTAAGGGTAACTGTCAGGGCTATTTATTATGCGATTATTTCTATATAACTCCATGGACAAAGTGTTCCATCCAGACGCATTGAATACACTCTAAACATTCCACGTTTCACTCTAAGTCTGTATAAGACGGGGGGCGATAATGTCTGATATTACGGTGGTATGCGATGTTTTCGCTGATATCGAATGGCGTGACCTTTGCTCATCTCGCGCACCTCGTAAAATGACACCGATTATTGGTAGTGTGAAGGCAGATGTTGGATTACGACCGCCACAGTCTACAGGCGCTTCGAGGTGGGTCGGTCGTTAAAAGTTCTCTCTCTCTCTCTCTCTCTCTCTCTCTCTCTCTCTCTCTCTCTCTCTCTCTCTCTCTCTCTCTCTCTTCGGGGCACTTTGTCCCCTTGGCGTGATTTGCACCGACTTTTATAAAATAAAAGGAATAGCAAGGCCAACAAAATTCTCATAAAGAGAATCTCTCTCTCTCTCTCTCTCTCTCTCTCTCTCTCTCTCCTCCTCCTTTTGGGGTGATTTGTACTGACCTTTATAAACTAAAGAATTGGCAAGACCAAAAAATTCTCAGAACGAGAATCTCTCTCTCTCTCTCTCTCTCTCTCTCTCTCTCTCTCTCTCTCTCTCTCTCTCTCTCTCTCTCTCTTTCGAGGCATTTTGCCCCTTTGGCGTGATTTGCAGTGACCTTTATAAAATAAAGAAGTGGCAAGGCCAACAAAACTCCCAGAACGAGAAGAGAAGCGGCAAAAGGCCGATATATTGTGTTGGAGTAAATTTGGAAAAGTACTGAGGCTCCCTCTGTGCTGTTTTTATTAGTTCATGGTTAGAGTAAAAGAAATAATTTGTAAAGTTATGTTTTGAACTTTAAACTTATCAATACAGAAAGTAGATCGTACGTAGATTTTTTGTGGGTAATGGTAAGAAAAAAAATCCCGAGGGGGGGAAAAAGAGGTCGACCGGGTGAGACATCTTTGCCTTCCTTGAACTAGATTGATGGTGATGTTAGACCTTTGATGGTTGGGAAGGCTGCTTATATTGTATTATTCTTCTCTCTCTCTCTCTCTCTCTCTCTCTCTCTCTCTCTCTCTCTCTCTCTCTCAAATATGAAAGACAATTTTATGGGAGCTACAGGACCGGACCACCTTTTGTTTCTTTATTGGTGCGACTGCATGCATGCGGTAGTCTTAACCTTATATATAATTTTGTGGCGTTACGGTGATTCAGCAGTACCTATGATTATCAGATTTTGCATTATTTAGTTGCAAGACGATTCTTCATTGGTTTTCCATTTATGGCAACATTTCTGACATTAAAGAAAATATATTTTGCGAAGTGGACCACTAACTTGCCTCTCCGCTCTTCGTTGGGGAAGTCGGTAGAGCTGTGGCCTAGCACTCGGTAGGCCCGAGTTCGAGTCTCCGGCCGGCTGATGAAGAGTTAGAGGAATTTATTTCTGGTGATAGAAATTCATTTCTCGCAATAATGTGGTTCGGATTCCACAATAAGCTGTAGGTCCCGTTGCTAAGTAACCAATTGGTTCTTAGCCACGTAAAATAAGTCTAATCCTTTGGGCCAGCCCTAGGAGAGCTGTTAATCAACTCAGTGGTCTGGTAAAACTAAGGTCTACTTAACTTTTTTTTTCTCTGTCCGCTTGTTCTTATACACCTTGTTATCATGAGGACGCTGCTCTGTTGTATATTCGTTTACTTGATTCGAATTCCTGTTCAGTGACGCCAAGGGAATCGGGGAACGCCCTAAGAGTGAAACTTTATCTCACGTGTATGTAAATAATATTTTGTCTTTATTTCGCGCAAATCTTCGCCTCTGCTGTGCCGAAACGACATCCATCCAGTAGGTGAATATATTTGTCGGTGGGATGATTTAGTAGGCAATCTTCAGGCGTATCTGCTCTGTGGAAAGCACTCTCCTCTCCTCTCCTCTCGTCCGTTGGACGGTTTGTGACAGGTGTTTCTCGTGTTCTTTTGTTGTTTGATGTTATGAGGTTTACCCTTTACTTCCTCTTACTTCTTCCTGATGAACACCACATTCTTTGGAAGCTTGAATTTCAAAGTGGGCTTGTTCCATATGAATAATTTAATAATAATAATAATAATAATAATAATAATAATAATAATAATAATAATAATAATGGACCTCACATTCAGTCTAAAATTATCTCCATATTTCATTGATTTTAAAATTTATATTCGGTCCCTTGAGCTTTATTATAAGTGTCTTTTATACCCCTTTCGTTCCTTTTACTGTACTTCCTTTCATATGCTCTTTCTTCCAACTTCTTTCCACCCTCTCCTAACAATTGATTCATAGTGCAACCGCGAGGTTTTCCTCCTGTTACATCTTTCAAGCCTTTTACTGTCAATTTCCGTTTCAGCGCTGAGTGCCCTCATAGGTCCCAGTGCTTTCACCTTTGGCCTCAATTCTATGTTCAGTTCAATTCAGTAAGTGTCCTTTCTGATCACGAGTAATATTTTTGGAGCTAGAACTAATTTACTTCTATATATGACACTTTTTTTTTATCATTGTGATTGTTTCATTGACTTCATGGTTATGATGTAACTTGTATCTTCAGGGAAAGGACTGGAGTTTCTCTTCCTCTCTCTCTCTCGTGATTCAAAAATGAACTACTGTTAGTCTTTCCTACCTTTGAATGGAACGCGTACTGTTGTTTGTGACTAGGTAAAATGTTGGAAGGAAAAAAAAGTATTTGCTGAAATTTCGCGGCACAATTCTCGTTCACATTCTGTTACCTTTTGTGTAACATTGAAAATATTACACTGTATTCACTCAGCCTTTGTGCAGAAGTTTGTGCGGACTTCGTGTTGAAAAAAAAATCGCTGGGAAATATCACTGAATCGTCAATTTCTTCGTACATTGGAAAGTGGATAGTTAGGCAAAAATACCGCTTGTTTATTATTGGGTCGAAACGTAAAGTAATTTTTATCTAAATGATATTTTTCGGTTCTGTAATTGGAAACACGCGCTTGTGTCAGTTGAACCAGTCGAAGTATGGTAGGAATGACGACGGTAAATGCATGTATACACTCGTGATTAGTTAGTGTACTGTGTATGTATGCTGTGTAGGGAATCAAAATTTTGTAGTTGCTGTGTACCATTTTATTGTTAAACGCATAGATAGCACATAATCGTAATCTGTTTAAAATTATAGACATGTGAAATCGTTTGCTCTTTCCAACACCTAAATAAATAAAATGGGGTGATTTTATAGTGCAGCAATCTATAAATATAGTGACTAGCGTAATTTATTTCATGAGTGGCATATGATACTGTATGATGACTTTAGTTACACCGTTGAAGGTATTGTAATGAACTGATTATGCTTTTGTCGCAGAGAGAAGAACTGAGCTCATGACACGAAACCAGGAGTCCCACTAAAGAATAGGACACGGTGGGCCTAATAAATGTCCTACTCATCTTTCACGATTGCCACATAATGTTTGTTTTATGCGCTAGGATAGAGTTACAATATTGTATTCAATAGCCGTGCTAATTGGACTGTCCAGTATAGAAAGAGCAATTTATTTTGATTTGAAAGATTAAAAAGCGAATGGGCGGCCGTGTTTTCCTATTAATTTTAGTATATTTTCGCTCGGAGAGTTTTCGCCTTCGTATTGTTTCGGAGATTATTAGCAGCGTTGCGTAAATGCAACAGCATTATTTTCGACTCTTTGTTTCGCTCCGCAGTATACGTAGAATTTTATTCTCGTCGCTCGCTCGTTTTCGGTTTTGGAAAGTGTCGTTTTCAGGTTTGGAAACTGTCGTTTCCAGTTTTGGAAACTGCCGTTTTCAGTTCTGGAAACTGTCGTTCTCAGTTATGGAAGCTGTTGTTTCCAATTTTGGAAACTGTCGTTTTCGGGTTTGAAAGTGTTTCCAGTTTTGGAAACTCGTTTTCAGTTTTGGAAACTGTCGTTTCCAATTTTAGAAACTGTCGTTTTCAGGTTTGGAAACTGTCGTTTTCAGTTTTGGAACCTGTCGTTTCCAATTTTGGAAACTGTCGTTTTCAGGTTTGGAAACTGTCGTTTTCAGTTTTGGAAACTGTCGTTTCCAGTTTTGAAAACTCGTTTTCACTTTTGGAAACTGCCGTTTTCAGTGTTGGAAACTGTCGTTTCCAATTTTTGAAACTCGTTTTAAGGTGCCTGGCGGTGAGTCCACACTATAGCAAAAACATGTCGTATACATGTCATATACACACGTCGGTATGTTATCGCAAAAAAATATTATAAAGAGGCTGAATAAAGGTTAATGACTTATTGACAGTTCTAACCAGTTCTCCATACGATTATCCACTATTGGCCAAAGGTTCGTTTTCCACTTACGATCGTTGGCTTAATTTCAACCAGTTTGTGATACGTAAAAAAAGTTGCTGTCGCGTTTTTAAAATGTACTTTACAGTAGTGTGGATACACCCTTAAAAGACAGATTTGCTATCAGAAATAGACTGGAAATTTAACCAATGCTTCATTCATTACGTTTAATGCTCTTTAAATACTTCCCTTTGACATTTGACAGTGCAAATTTCACAGTCCCTGATCAGTGACGTTGGATTCGACGACGATGCAACGATTAGAGGAACTTATTTCGTTAGAAACTCTCTCGGTATAATGGATCAGTGGCGTCAGCCACGTAAAATAAGTAGATTGTTAAAACCTTAATCAGTAAAAACTTACTTTTTCCTTTTGTAGAATGCTAAAACAGGGAGTTGAGGACAGGGCAACTACAGTATATACGAGTACAGCTACAGCAGTCCCAGAATGCTACCCAATTTCTCTCTGACTTCCTGATGTCCCTTATTACTGTGTGTGATTCGCCATTTAAAGCCTTTGCTGATGTCACGAATTCATCTGGGATTTTTATGCTAAATGTTTTGTTTTTTTTGCTTGTAATTCCTCAAGATTTCTGTCTCTGTTTCAGTATATTTCGTGTGTAATTATTTCTGAGGTGATACGGTACAGATTGCTATGTTACAATATGGAAAGTGCTTTCTCTGATTATGACTCTAATGTAGGTTTGTAGAATCATAAACTAATGCAATATTGTTGAGACTTTTGATATATTTACCTTATTATTCCTAGAATACCGCTTTTTTTTTGTTGAAGTGCATTGCGAAAGGGGTATGGTCGAATGCTTTGTACAGTATACGGTGCGATGTTCTTGCTTTTAGATAGGTTATTGTGGTAACTGCAGCGTGTTTCAAAAGTTCTAAAGCTCACAGAATATGAGAAAATTAGTATTAACGATTCATTAGTTCCTCGCATTCAGTGTTTCGTAAGATGGAACGGGCCGATATTACAATTAGTTTTCATAAAAATCTCATAATAGCACGAATCACTAAAATAATGAAGAAATCCAGAGTGGTGTAAACGTAAATATATTTAGAAATATATATACAAACGAGAGCTTTGGAGAACCTGCTCGATTCTCCTTCTCAATCAGAATCGAGCAGGTTCTGGACAGCTCTCGTTTGTTTATATATTTCTAATATGTAATGAAGTTTACACCACAGTGGATTTTTTCGCCATAATCAGTTTTCTTAGCTTAGCTTTCGTTGACAGTTCTTTCCAGAACCTCTTTCGGTTTCAAGTCAACGCAGCGGCGGTGAAAAGAGGGAAGCAGTGGAATTTGTGAAGGAGGTAGACGGCAAGGAGAGAAGAGCATGGTAATGGAGTGGCGAGGCGTTTGGTCCCAAGGCCAGTCTTTGCATGGGAATGAGCCAGCCTTCTACCACACTCGAGAGCCAAACCCTCTTTAGTAACTCCTCCTCCTCCTCCCACCCTTCGAGTATTCAGCACTTAACTGCATCCACAAACTCACTTCCCACCCCCACGTACTCAGACACATACCCTTCGATAAGCCATTGTGGCAACCCACCCACACATACGCACTTATCTCGCCGCCCATCATCGTACGCATCCGCCTATTTCCAGTGTACAGCATCCGAACGCAGAAACCTCCCCCCCTCCCCTCACACACAGATGCCCTCCTACCCCCATATTCTCTTCCCAAGGACCCCGCTTGTATCCCCATGTAGGCTTCATTTTTCAGTGCCATCTTTCACAGGCACGATCTATCGTTTGGTTTTGTTTTTTTCGAGCTGAATTGAGCATTCTCTCTCTCTCTCTCTCTCTCTCTCTCTCTCTCTCTCTCTCTCTCTTCTTTTTAATTTTCGTGAGACACTGACCTTAGCTGGCGAATTGACAGGGGCATTATCCTTCTTTCCCATTTTATTTGGTGTTTTGGTGTTTGTGAAATTTAATCGATAATTATTTTGGTTACATGCGTTCGACTTCCGCCATAAGCCCCGAAGCATCAGCCGCTGATGACCACGAGAGTTGCGACTTCAGTTTACAGACACTAAACATCAAACTTATATAAGATAGCACAGCTAATTACAAAATCTGTGAGGAGGCCATTTTGTTCATTCTCTACCAGTTAATTTTAATAGCTAACTGAGAGAAACTAAGTTATTCGGTTTTCTGAGTTCTACCCAATATACTTCTATTACGAATCTTGTGGATTTAAAGTCTGAAATTGCGTTTTAGTATTGTGATTGAAAGTCTTTATTCTTTGTACGGCCTTTTTCGTTCATTGATACGCATATATTTGTATGTGCTTCATATAGAAGCATACATAATATTCTATATATATATATATATATATATATATATATATATGTATGTGTATATATATATATATATATACACACACACACATATATATATATATATATATATATATATATATATATATATGCGTGTTTTTCTATATATATATATATATATATATATATATATATATATATATATATATATATATATATATATATATATATATATATATATAGAAAACACACACACACACACACACATATATATATATATATATATATATATATATATATATATATATATATATATATATAATAGAAATTGTTTCCACTCAGATTTGGGTGATGGCGGGTTCTTCTTATGTTAGGGCCGGGGGGGGGGGGTGGGTAGGTGGGTGGGTGGGCGTTGCGTGGGATATGGTGGGGTCGGGGGCGGATGATGGCCCGGGAGGAGAATGAAGATCCATAAACTTGGTTGAGCAAAAATCACGGGAGAAATGGAGTAGATTACGACAGAAACTTTTTCTTGATCCTTTCCGGGCCATTTGGCCGAGCGCTGGGCAGAAATGCCGTTGCAAAGGTCCACAAATAATATCCCCGTCGTTAAAAATGATACTTTAGGTTATCGTGGAAATCATTGGCTTTTCTAAGTCTCCAAGTCTTCTGCGTCTGGTGTTGTTCGTTCGGCTGACCCTCGGGGGGCGGCTTCGCTTTGTTTGCTGTTTAGCGTCGAGTACCGTTTGGGACGTGGTTGCATGATGTCGGATTTGACCTGGGTTTGGCTTTATAAACTTAAGAGAGATTCTGGCGGTGTTCTAAGGATATACATAAAATACTGTACAAAAAAATAGGTCCTCGAATAGCTCTTGTGATTATTGGATGTGCAGTATGTATATGTATGTATATTATAGTAAAGACTAACTTGCAATGGCTGCTAACACAGACTATATATACTGTGTATATATATGTATATATATATATATATATATATATATATATATACATACTGTACATATAGTTTGTACGCGTGGGCACGCGAGCGTTTAAATATCAAAGATTAAATAAGTATTAAGGTACTTTATATTTTCTTGTATATTGTGTTGACTGCTTGCTGAACTCGATGTTACTATATGCTCATGAATCGAATGTAGCCCAGTATCCTTTTTTTTTAATTATTATTTTTCCTGAAAAGAAGACAGTTGAGATGGCTATTTGTGCGTCTGTCCGCACTTTTTTTGTCCCCCTCAGATCTTAAAAACTACTAAGGCTAGAGGGCTGCAAATTGGTATATTGATCATCCACCCTCCAATCATCAAACATACCAAATTGCAGCCCTCTCGCGTCAGTAGTTTTTATTTTATCTAAGGTTAAAGTTAGCCATGACCGTACGTTTGGCACCGCTATAGGTGCCAACAACACAGACCGCCACCGGCCCGTGGCTGAAAGTTTCATGGGCCGCGGCTGAGAGTTTCATAGATCGTGGCTGAGAGTTTCATACAGAATTATACGCTGTACAGAAAACTCGATTGCGACGAAGAGACTTTGGCGCATTTTTTACTTGTTTATTTTGTGTCAACTTTTAGCGTTACACAGTACAAGAATGGAGCCTCTTACTTTTAAGGTTTCCTTGGATTCTCAATCAGTTTTAAACGCAGTAAAGTGAATTGCTCTAATTGATTAATTAAGTTCAAGCCTCCTACCACTGAAGGTTATGGCAGTCTTTATCTGATAAAGAGTTCTCAAAAACGCTCTAATGACAATTATATGGGGTTCTGTAACCATATCAACTTGGCAGTAAATGTTGGCGGCTCCTGAGAGAGACTGAGAAGGATGAAGGCGGGTAACTCATATTATTTGCTTTTCAGGAAGCTTTCTTTGTAAATATGAGCACAGAATCATTATTTTACGCAGATATATCTACGGTATAAGCGTTATTTATTCATTTAGAAGTACCTTGTCAGTTGGCCGTAATGAGGTTTATGGAAGTGAAGGAAGTAATTGGCTCAGCAGTGGTTGCGTTGTCCATTACTATTACGGTGTTTGCTCTCTCTCTCTCTCTCTCTCTCTCTCTCTCTCTCTCTCTCTCTCTCTATACGTCTCTCTTTGGTTTTCATTTTATCGTCTCCCATTTGGTTTTCATTGGCGTTATCTCTCTCTCTCTTTAACGCATCCCTTTGGTTTTCATTGGCGTTATCGTCTCCCATCCCACCCTCTCTCTCTCTCTCTCTCTCTCTCTCTCTCTCTCTCTCTCTCTCTCTCTCTTTTAACGCCTCCCTTTGGTTTTCATTGGCGTTATCGTCTCCTGCATCATAGTCTCTCTCTCTCTCTCTCTCCCTCTTTTAACGCCTCCCTTTGGTTTTCATTGGCGTTATCGTCTCCTGCATCATAGTCACTTTCCCCCCCTCTCTCTCTCTCTCTCTCTCTCTCTCTCTCTCTCTCTCTCTCTCTCTCTCTCTCTGGTTATCATTGGCGTTATCGTCTCCTGCGTCATAGTCACTTCTCCCCCCCCCACCATCTCTCTCTCTCTCTCTCTCTCTCTCTCTCTCTCTCTCTCTCTCTCTCTCTCCCTTCCTCGTCATTCACCTTTTTCCTCCACGTCCCTTCCCCTCATCCACCAGCGCCCTTTTCCTCTTGCGGTGTTGGCCCACCACCTCACAGGGAAATATCAATTTTGACTTTTCCTGTGTGGAGGTGCCTTAAGTTAGAAACCACCAAGTTTTAATGAGATATTTCTTTGGAATTTTATGTACGTGACTCGGCCGCCCTGAGAAGGTGAACGATGGGTGAAGTCTGTTTCCCCTCCCCTCCGCTTCCCTACCTCATTTCCCCTCTGTATTTCCCCTCCTTATTTCCTTTCTTTGTTTCCCCTCTTTATTTCTCCTCCTTATTCCCCTCTTTATTCACCTCCTTATTTCCCCTCTTTATTTCCCCTCATTATTTCCCCTCTTTATTTCCCCTCATTGTTTCCCCTCTTTATTTCCCCTCCTTATGATTCCCTTCCCCATCATTATCCGCCGTTGCCATCATCACCATCACCATCATGATGGGAAAAGTCCCTCCCCTCCCCGTCGCTTCCCACCTTATTTCCTCTCATTTCACCTCCTTATATCCCCCTTTTTCCCCTCCTTATGATTCCCCTTCCCCATCATCGTCCGACGTCGCCATCACCAACATGTTGGGGAAAGTCTCTCCCCTCCTGCCGCTTCCCACATTATTTCTTCTCATTTCCCCTCATTATATCCCCTCCTTTCTTCCCGTTCCTCATCATCGTCCTCCGACTCCGACATCACCGCCATCACCAACGTGATGGGAAAAGCCTGTCTCCCCTCCCCACCTTATTTCCCCTCAGTTTCCCCTCCTTTTCCCCCACCTTTCTTCCCCTTCCTCATCATCGTCCTCCGACATCGCCACCGCCACAAAAGGTCTTGACTACTTTATGAGTCGTTGGCACTCCTGGCCGACAAGGCCCCCAGCGGGAAGGAACCTTCGCTGTGATTCTGAGTTCTGGCGTCGTCGGCGTCATTACCACATTAGTTTATATTGGCCTCCGTCTCTTCTTCGATCCTTTCTGTGTTCTTGTATTTCTTTTGTTTCTGTTTTCTACTTTGTAGATAGTCTCTCCTTTTGCCATTGAAGCTGTTTGTTGCGATTTGATTTTGTTTCGTGTGTTATGTATTTTCTTGTAATGCTTTTGTCACAGTAACGTACAAATTGTTCTCATATTCCGCCTTTAAATTGCTTCCACTGAGTATTTTTTGTGCTGTTTATCGAAGTTACCAGATATTGAGCGAGATATGTAAGCGTGTAAGCCGAAATCTTTTTTCATGTATAATGTCCTTTTTGAAAGTTGGGAAGCATTTCGTTCTTAACATTATCAATCTCGATGGCATTTCTGTCTGAATAGCTTTAAGTCGTCATTCATATTTTATAAACGTTTGCTGAACTCTCTCTCTCTCTCTCTCTAGCTCTCTCTCTCTCTCTCTCTCTCTCTCTCTCTCTCTCTCTCTCTCTCTCTCTCTCTCTCTCTCTCTCTCTCTCTTTCAATAGTGGCAGTCTTGCTCTATTCCGATTTCCTTCTTGCATCACCATCCACCCCCCTCCCCCATCCCTACCCTTGTGGAGCGATTCTGCTCCTCTTGCTCCTTCTCTCCTATCAGCCACGGCGACCATCAAAGTAGGCAGCTCCTTGTAACAGGCGAATCGTAAATTGGGATGCAATCGCTTCTTGTAATTCTTGTGTTGGTGGAAGCAGTCAAAGTTTGAAGGTAACAGTTGGAAATGACCTAAACAATCCATCCTTGTAAGAGAGGAAGGATCCATGATAGAGAGGATTGAAGATCCAGGTAATACAGTAACTTTGGTTGTAGTCGGCAAATACTGACTGATGTTGACGGTGGTTTGGCAGACTTGCAAATAAAAAGTATTATAATGACAGCGGATATCGACGTGCTCATTTATTCAACTTTACGTCCTTGCGTTCGAATGACAGGTGTTTTCTATATTTTGAGAGAGAGAGAGAGAGAGAGAGAGAGAGAGAGAGAGAGAGAGAGAGAGAGAGAGAGAGGAGTTTACTTCGAATAAACCACTTAGAGGTTAAGAGTCCCTCTTCCGGGTGCATCTTCCCCATTGATAGTCGAGAGACTGGTAGCATGACTCTCTCTCTCTCTCTCTCTCTCTCTCTCTCTCTCTCTCTCTCTCTCTCTCTCTCGTTTCTGTTTGTTTAGCTACTTTAAGTGGGCAGTGAAGAGAGCCTGTCTTCGTAAATTGTTATGCTTCTTACCTAGAAATAGAATCCTTATCCTCCGTAAGGACTCAAGGACTCGTAGACCCTGGCTCCGTTGGTGTGTTTGATGTTCTAGACTTTATTTAAAATACTGTCTCGTTGCTTTATGCTTTTGAAACACTGTAATTACAAATGTTTCGTAATTATATAATTTCATAGATTTTATTGACTAAGTCTGTATGACTTTGTCTTATATAAAATTTTTGTTGAGCGATTATTATTATTATTATTATTATTATTATTATTATTATTATTATTATTATTATTATTATTATTATTATTATTATTATTATCCACACTCCAAATGGTGAAGGTATTGCTTCTTGAGAATGGCTTGATTTTTTCTTCGTCCTCCCAGAATTTATTTCATTTCTTATATTACTGGACAGGTCATAAACCTGCTATGTTCCAAAATTTCATAATTACAACAGCTTATAATTTTTTTTGGCTTTGTGCCTTTTCAATAAAATAATAATGATAAAGGTTTAATTTTGCATAAAATACGCTGGAGTGAATTCTATACGTAGAATTTAAACTACAAATACTAAAAGTAGATAAAAAAAAATTATCAAGCATTTGCTAAACCCATCCATATCCCAAAAACAGAATTATCTCTGGCCATCAATTTACAGTTTAGTTAATTAATGCCTTCATGTTCTACCTAACAAGCTCACCACTGCTTTGCGTCTTATCTCATTAAATGTTGGTATACCTAGCTGAACGCAAAAATGGGAAACGCTAGATCGCGATGTCAAGTTATACAACCTCCTGATACTTTTATTAAAACATACCCTTAACTTGGCAAGGTTTGACATCTTTTGTGTAAACCTCTTATTATTTAAAAGTTGCATCATTATGTGCGTTAAACGGATACGAAGCCTTTTCTCTTCATAGAAATTTCTGCACTGATACGTCGTTGTTATCTGCTGCCCTTTCTGTTAGTGAAAGGGATTTTTGTTGACAAGGGAGATTATGAATTTAAGTATAGGATTTTTCTTATGATGTACATTCCAAGAAGAGCGATCGATTTCATTGATACTCTTTAACAAAAGCTTTTCGAAAATTGGCCTCGTTACCTTCTGGTTATTGTAAACAGTTATAGCTTTCGAAGCTTGGAAAGTCGTTCAATAAGGTTGGGTTGGAAGCAGTGTCCAAACGTATTAAAGTGAAAATGATTTGTTATCGTACAGATTATCTTCCTCAAAGACAACGATGTTTTTAATAGATTTTTTCTTTTTTGTTGGCATTAATTTTAATAAAACCGTTATCCTTCCGTTGGGGGCAACGATTTTATATCAAGGTTTCGCCTCACTACTTTTTTTTAAGCTTTTAATACCGTGGATGCTAAATATATAACCAGTTTCTGAAGGAGTTTCATATTTCATAGCCTCAAGTTTATGTTCTCAACTTTGAAGACTGCTGCGCCAAAGTTTCTTTTACAACCCCAACTTGAGTGAATAGTGAGGAGAGGGAGAGAGAGGGGGAGGTGGTTGGAAGTTGGGGGTGTGTTTGACCGGTGGATGATTTTAGCTGTATTTAAAGGGAAGGATTGGAGCATCAAGTCCTTTGTGAATATTACTTATTGAAGCAGGTTGAATACTTTTTAAATTATATTGTTACATAAATTATATTGTTTGCCCTGTTTGCTATACCACACTGGGTGACACAGACAACCAACGGACAGACTCTAATGTCGTTCGAGATCCTTAGGCATCAGTCGTCTCAAGCCTAAATAGAGCCTGAACTTCCCAAGATTACTGGTAAATATTGAGAACAACAGTACTTTAGATCATCCATGAAACCATTTTATTGTTCTTAGTTAATTCATCCCAGTCTAAACTTTTTAATTTCTATCCTAATTATACATACATTTTTCTTTCACCGTCTTATTTTTTATTTCTTATTTTAATTTTTACCTGTGTTTGTCTGTGTTTATCAAACACATTCATTCGTCTGATACATTTATTTGGCATAAGGATAATCATTTATACCTTTTACAGACAATGGAAAGAACGCACAGGCAACTTTTGACTTGTTAAAAGTTATAAGTTTCAACAACAAAAGTGGTAATCAGATAAATAACAAATAGAGATATTTGGCACACACACAGACACACACACACACACACATATATATATATATATATATATATATATATATATATATATATATATATATATATATATGAGTACATGTATGTATATATACTGTTTATATATATATATATATATATATATATATATATATATATAAACAGTATATATATATATACATATATATATATATATATATATATATATATATATATATATATATATATATATATATATATATAGTACATGTATGTATATATACTGTTTATATATATATATATATATATATATATATATATATATATATATATATATATATATATATATATATATAGGTTGTATTATATATATGTGTGTATATATATATATATATATAAACAGAGAGAGAGAGAGAGAGAGAGAGAGAGAGAGAGAATATTACCTAGTTTACGCAACTGTGACCATTTTAGCGATCGTTTATGCAATTCGGATGAAATTGCACTCGAAGGCAATAGTTCGGGAACTTTCAAGAAATTTTCTCATATTTAAGAAAGTGAATTTGGTTGAACTAGACAATTCATTCTGAAGAATAAGAATGTGGTTGTGAAAATTCAAAAGAATTTGCTTGAATATTTAAAAATTTCAAGACTTGATATGATTAATCTGAAAACCGTCAGTATTTTGGTTTCAAATAAATGTTTTTGATACTATCAGTAGTGGAGTATCAAAAAGGTTAGAAAGTTTGTTTAAAACATTCTGGAAAAAAAATGTTTTCGAAAACTTTCCACCTCCTCTGTCCCTTTAAAAAATGCAAGCCTTAATTTCATTTGGGTACGTTGATCGATGGTTGGACGGGGTTAGTTCATTCGTCCCCAAACACCAGAACAATGAAGGTCAACAAGCTCATTGTAATGAGTCTGAAAATGTGCCATTTGCCTGCTATTTAGGGCTGTGGCTGTGCACTGAAAATTGCGTGGACGCATTGTTGAGCTCGTCTGGCGAAAAATGTTTTCGCTTTTCATTTTGCGACATGCATTGCGTACCTGTTCATGGTTGTTCTGTTTCAGTATGAAATCATATGCTCCAAAGGCTTCTCTCTCTCTCTCTCTCTCTCTCTCTCTCTCTCTCTCTCTCTCTCTCTCTCTCTCTCTCTCTCTTTGTTTCCATGTAAACCCTTGCATGTCGTATGCATGATTTATTTTGCGTGTTAAACTCACATTTCTTGTTTTTTTTTTCTTAACTGTGAATTGTAAAAGATAGGAGATTGTTTGCTACTGTTAGCGCTTCCATAACTAGACTAGTCTTTTAAAAAAACAGAAACGCTGTAGTTAGTTATTGCTCATATTTTGAGAGAATTTGTACTTAGTAAAACAGTCAAATTTTGTCGTATACGTTTCACTGATCTCATAGTCTTCGGAACTAGCTTCCAGAATCCTTACTCTCTCTCTCTCTCTCTCTCTCTCTCTCTCTCTCTCTCTCTCTCTCTCTCTCTCTCTCTCTCTCTCTCTCTCTCTCTCCATGGTGGTGTTTCTATGGTTTAAAATAACTTGCTCTTATGTCAGTATTAAATTACAGTCATCCCTGGTGCGTCCACATCATTATACAAATTTTTCTTTAAATTTTGCTCAGAAACGTAAAACATTCTTAAACGACGGTATCGTCCGGAACAGCTCGAACTGCTGCTCTTCTTTCTTTTTTTTTTTCATTATCCCTTCCTTCTCTAACCTTTTCTCGCTATCTTTTTTCTTTCCCATCCACCTCCCTACTTAGAGACAGATCCCAGTTTCCCAGCCCCCATAGCTTTTACCTCGACTGTTCCTCGAGATAAGCACACCCACAGCGAATTGCCTCTGTTGTTAAGGAGAAGGAGGGAGATGGGCCAGCTGAGAAGGAGAACGTTTGAGAGGGTCGAGACCTCGTGTTGGAGGCACTGGACCTTTTAGTTAGATGGGGTAGGGGGGGGAAGGAAAAGAAGGTTAGTTTCGTACTGGGCCCCCCTCCCCCCAAAAAAAAGGGAAAAAAGTAGAACTATTATTGTCGAGTACAGCATTTACGAGGGGAATATGTTGTGGAGAGTTTTGTGGCGATGGAACGATGAGAGTGGACAGGCGAAAATCCATGTTTAAGAAAGGTTGCATTTTTATGAATTGTGGCTTGTCACAGTTTTTTGCTTTTTTTTAAGAATTATCCACGCTTTCTTGAATAATCATTTAGTAAGGCGTGTAAGAATTATTCACACAGAAATGGTGATGTTATCAATGTTTTCCATTTTTTTAAATTTACATACCATTTAGCATTTTCATACCAAATAAATTTGTTTCCACGTGGTTAGTTTTCATTTATTCTCAGTGCACTCCAAACGGGAAATAACTTTTCATATCATTTACCTATGTTATGTGTTGTTTTCACTTCAGAGGAAATCCTGTATTTTATTGTTAATAGACAGATTCCCCGTCGGTTTGTGCTGAGGAGTTTATCATCTTTTTGACTGCTTATCAAAAACTATTTTTTTTTATTATATTGAAAACAATTTTCGCTAAATGCTGTCAGGCATTTTTTTTACTCTGTAGTGAATTATTTGGTATAGATTTTGTGTCATCAGAAAACCAGCAACTGAACTGTCAGTCGAGTTGAGCCTCATAGAACATTTAATGAACTGTTTTTAGTTATATTATTATATTTGTATTTCCTTTTTCACGTTCGGTATACATTATATAATCATCTTGAAACTGAACTGGCACACATTGCCATTTCTGTGGTCTTGTCCAAAAGTATGTAGCTGTCGTGTATTGAGGTAAACACCCTACTGAATTCGTGCATTTTGTCGATGGAATCAGCGTCATTACGATGATCCTGACGACTGTTAAATATATTTGTCACATTTTATTCCCAATGATTAGAAATCAGCCACTGGTATATTATGAATTTTGCATATATCATTTCAAGCGTGATTTTCCCAAATTGCCCAAAGTATTTTTTAGATGTTCCGGATAGTATTAATATGCTAATGACGTCAGATTTTGCATTGCAAGTGACATAATTTTTATTGTGTTCTAAATTATTATGTACTTTTTATTGAGCATTAACAAGCTTGGGATCTCGTGCAAGTATACAGTATGAGATTTGATCTCTCTCTCTCTCTCTTTCTCTCTGTTGCTACATGTCAGTGGGCCTGAAGAATAAATTTGGTAGCGAAAGAAATCACTGCTGAAATCTTGCTGAGTAAGCAAGATATATATTTGTCTACCACCAAGGAAATTACATTCTCCTTCTTCTTCTTCTTCTTTGTAGGACCTTCATCCCACCTTCCTATGGGGTCAGCTGCTCGAGCCTTCTTCCAATACCGCCTGTACCCAAGGCCTTCATGTCTCTCCCCACAGCATTAATTTAACATTATTTTTTTCTCTCTCTTCACTCGAATTTTTCCATCGGTGAAACTTCCAATGCTGACCTCAGCGTTTTCATCTCAGTTCTCCTAAGGTCTCCCTCCTCGTCCTTTTTTTCCGTTTGGGCAATTTTTTTTTTCATCTATTTATTAGCGTTGGATAGATCATTCCCTGTTCACGCTCTCCAGGGAGGCCTGATCCCCGTTCCAACTCAGACAAACGTATCCTGTTGCTCGTCAGTTGCGCGGCCGTATATCGACACGTGACCATCCATTGTTTTGTATACCTTATTGCCAAGAATCAGAGGGATCTTCTTATGCACACCCGAAACCTACTTCCATATTCTCAGGAAATTTCCGCTTTCATCTTCTGTTTCGTTAATAGCAAAAACAACGTACTTAAAAGTTAATTGCTGGCTGCTGGCATTTTTTTCTTTCTTTTTCCATTGTCTTGTGATGGTTCTTCTCTTTTCCGTGTCTAATTTTCAACATGTACAGTCTCTTTGCAGCCCTAAAGATAAGTCTTCATTTCATCTATCTCTTGTTTTAAAGCTTTTGCTATGTTTTTTGGAACCTCGTCTGTTAGCACTTCCACAAGTGAGATCGGGATCAAAGCTTTATCGTAGTTCTTTTTCCCAACAATAAGTGCTTCCGTTGTGTTATGGCAACAGAGTTAGTCTATGGTTTTATTTCTGCTAGACTCTCGTTAACTTCTCTCTTCATTCAAAATCTTCGATACAAGACTGTATGTCCTTCTAAAATTTTTCCCTTTCTCTCAACGGATGTGACATTTTTTTCTCCCCGGGCATAAGTCGAGGTTGCCTGTGATGATATCATCTTCCCAGACTTCCCTTCATCACTCTTTCTATAGTTTTTACCACTTTTATTCACCGTATAATTTTCATCTGCCTTTGTCTCTCACGTCTGGTTGATGGTAGTTACCATTTCACCACCCCCCTGTCAGATGGCATTCCTTTTTCACTCGTGTTGCTTCTCATTAAATGCCATCCTTTTCCTCATCTTCGCCAGACAAACCCTTCGATCATCTCAATTACCGATCCTTTTTATGCACTTGCTGTACCATTTTTCATCTTCCTGGTACTCAGCATTACTACATGATCGTGTTTTTGTCTTGCCGTGAGATCTGAAATTAAGGCAGCATGCTTGAAATGTTGTCAGGTGATGTGTTTTATTTTAGTGCAACAAACTTCGTACCTTTCCTGCCATTATCTCTCGATTACACGTTGTCCTGATTTGTAATCTTTCGCCGGAAACCTTTGCAAAGATTTTGGAGATATAGGGCGAAATGTGAGACTCGAATCAGTTTTTGGATGAGTTAATAAACTTGTTAAAATAAACTTGCTTAAAACTAAAAGTGAAATGAAAACGTGAGTGGCGTTTAGGGTGAGTTAATAAACTTGCCGAAAACTAAAAGTGAAATGAAAACGTGAGTGACGTAAGTGGCGATTTAAGGAAATTCATTTGACGGTGCAGGCCAGTGTATACCGTGCCATTTTTCGCCGAGTTTCAAATATCAGGTGGGACGCGACCCCTGCTAATGAAGACGAAGTAGGAAACAAAGGGACCGTGCCCGGCAGAGGCTGAAGCCACCAAAGGTATTGGTGGCTGGGTTGTCGGTTGGCAGTTATAGCAAGGAAAAGCAGGGGAGAAAAGGGGGTTCTAGGACGAGAGAAATGGGTTGTAGGGCAAGAGAAAAGGGGTTTAGGACAAGAGAAAACGGTTCTAGGACAAGAGAAATGGGGCTTGGACAAGAGAAATGAGTTCTAGAACAAAAGAAAAGGGGATGAGGATAAGAGAAAATGGTTCTAGGACAAGAGAAATGGGGCTAGGACAAGAGAAATGGGGGCTAGAACAAAAGAAAATTGTCCTAGTACAAGAGAAAAAAGGGATTAGGACAAGAGAAATGGGGCCTAGAACAAGAGAAAACGGTTCTAGGAGAAAAGAAATGGGTTCTGGGACAAGAGATAAGGGGTTTAGGGCAAGAGAAATGTGTGCTAGGACAAGAGAAAATGGCTCTAGGACAAGAGAAAAAAGGGATTAGGACAAGAGAAGTGGGTTCTAGTGCAAGAGAAATGGGGGCTAGGACAAGAGAAAATGGTTCTAGGACAAAAGAAATGGGATCTAGGACAAGAAAAAAGGGGTTTAGGACAAGAGAAATATGTGCTAGGACAAGAGAAAATGGTTTTAGGACAAGAGCAAAGGGTTTAGGACAAGAGAAAAGGGTTCTAGGACAAGGGAAATGGGTTCTAGGACAAGAGGAATGGGTTCTAGGACAAGAGGAATGGGTTCTAGGACAAGAGAAATAGGTTCTAGGACAAGAGAAAAGAGGTTTAGGACAAGAGAAAACTGTTCTAGGACAAGAGAAATGGGGGCTATGACAAGAGAAAAATGGATTAGGACAAGAGAAAACTGTTCTAGGTCCAGAGAAAAGCGTTATAGGACAAGAGAAAAAGGTTTAAGGACAAGAGAAAACGGTTCTAGGACAAGAGAAATGGGTTCTTGGACAAGAGAAATGGGTTCTATGACAAGAGAAAACGGTTCTAGAACAAGAGAAAACGGTTGTAGGACAAGAGAAATGGGTTCTAGGATAAGAGAATAGGGGTTTAGGACAAGAGCAAACGGTTCTAGGACAAGAGAATTGGGTTTCTAAGACAAGAGAAATAGGTTCTAGGACAAGTGGAAGGGGTTTTAGAAGAAAAGGCGGCTCTCAAAATTATTATTATTTTTTTCAGACAGGGATGTTATAAAATTGTCGGTATTTTCCATGAAGATGTATATATTTTGTACAGTGGACAAATTACGAAGAGAAATGGTTATACATTACAATGGAAAAGCACACGAAAGAAAATCAATTCTTAAAATAAGACTCCTTCATATGAGAAGGAATTCGTTCTTGTCAGATCGGAAGATCCAGACGTCAGTTTCCCTCATTCTCGTGTAACAGGATGTTCAATTGGATATCGGCCTGTAAGAGCTTGCAAAAGCAAAATTGTAAATACGGAGTAAATTCAAAATATTTTGCAGAAGAAATATCTGCGAAAAGATGCCTGATTTAATAAAAAAAGGACGTAGTCTCTCGGAAAATTCAGTATTTTTATGTATCAGTAAAGGAAGCTATTCGGACGTGAAGAGGGGTAGCAAACTCACGAGTGGGTTTTAATATACCTTATCACAGGTACGAGTGGGATCTAATTCAAATGGAAAATTATCTTCAAACATTTCCTGGTGAAACACGATTAACATTATTTTAAAACGGAAACCTTTTCCATTTCATTTTTGTACTTGTGAGTTTGTAATGAGGTGTTGCATATCGCATTTATTTCGTGTTGCGTGTGTTGGAAGTTGCCTGTCGACGATTGCAATAGTCACAAGTCTGTTCCGATGTGTAATGATAATAACATTTGTCATCACATGCACTTTATTTTCCCCTTGAACTTTATATTCCCTCATAGTTATTTTTATATCTCATTAGTGTATCAGCGATGAATTCTGTAAGAAAAATGTCAGATCATTACGATACATGACACGCGCATCTGCGCATGCGGGTAACGAATGGAAAAAATGTATTTGATCAAAATTCGGATAACCAGAAATTATTAGAAATTCGAGAAAAAAAAAAACTTGACAGTAAGCAAATGATCGTGCTTCCGTAGATGTCTGTTATCTTCTCATGGTTAGCAGTTGCGAGAGAGAGAGAGAGAGAGGGTTGTTAGAGTTATGTAATTGCCAGTAAATTGGTTTCGTACGTTTAAGTGACCCGGGAAGTGTGCGGTATAAGCATTCTACCACTTCCCGTTTGGGCCATATGCTGTGTGCTGGAACACGGATGGGAATCTAATGGAAACGCGACCCTTGACCTTACAAGGAATTCGGGCGAAATTAGGTTTTTGCTCTTTGTTCCTGGATATATTTTAGTATATTGCTATGAGGGCCTATTATTATTGTTGTTGTTGTTATTGCTATTAAAGCCTTTTTGATAGAATATTAATTTTTTTGTAATCAAAGCATCTAAAATAATGACTTCTAATATGATGCCCAAAACTTTATTATAGCTATTAAGTTGCATTTTATTATATATGTATATATATATATATATATATATATATATATATATATATATAGATATAGACATATATGTGTGTGTGCATTACATGATTTAGTTGCTATTATATACAAATTGAAAAGGAAGTTAATAATTTTTTTCTGATTATTTCAGTATTTATTTTTTCCTTTCATAAATTTATCCTGATGTGTTTTTTTATGAACATTTAAGTTTGTTTACTTGGAAAGAATGTACTGATTTTTATTACTTATTCTTCCGGGTTTTTATTGGTAAATTAACACATTTGGCTTGGTAATAAATGCACACCCTCTAATGGTACTTTTCTGAAATTCGACTCGGAATCTCCTCATCACATTGTCGTTGACTTATCAATAGCTTATTGCCAACTGTCATCCGATATTGAAACACGGCATGCGAGAACCGTAGAGTGAAGAAGACTCTGCAAACGTTCATTATTGTTTTGGGTATCACTGAATGCAATAGTTCTTTTTTGTATTTTAACATTTTTCTTATTATCGTAAATACAATTTTAAGAAATTAGGTGAAAATATTTGAGTTCTGCTTTCCTCTTCAGGGCTTTCAATATACTAAAGTCACTTTGAAAATACAAATCCTTTTCATTTGATGTACAAACTGACTACGAAGAAAGCTGGCCAAGGATTTCGTTTATTTCAGAGAGAGGTTTGAGTCTTTTTCTGATAAACAGTAAAATAAAATTATGGATGCTTTATGTAGAATATATTTTCCCGTCTCTTATAATGGTATGTATATACACTGAAAACGAACAAATTCAGGCCAAGAAAGTTGCGTGGAGTGCGCCCGCTTCTTAAAACTTCTTTGACTTGCTCCTTATTCAGACGTCGCATCGCCAGATTTATGTCGCAAGTTAGAGACGTTCGAAGGATTATTGTCATAAACATCGTTTCATTTCTTTAATGCTCCTCTCAGACTTAGAGTACCCCTGGCCCCCTTCAGAATGGCGCTTTGTGACGTCTTGTATTTTCATAAGAAAAGAATTCAACTTTTTCCTTTTCAAAATGTTTATCTTTTTTCTATTTAAACAGAGTGAATTTGCTGTTATTATGCATTCCACTTGAAGTTGCTTTTATTATGGATTCAACTTGAAGTTGCTGTTGTTATGCATTCCACCTGAAGTTGCTGTTATTATGCATTCCACCTGAAGTTGCTGTTATTATGCATTCCACGTGAAGTTGCTGTCATCATGCATTCCACAGAAATGCACCATTGAATAAATAAATGTCTTTATGGTCGAAACATAATTTGATAAAGTTTAAAGCTCGGCCAGATAGAATTCAGACAGGTTTTGAGCCTGTGACAATCTCGAAATATTATTCTTCTCTAGGAAGAAGTTAATCATCGGCAATACCGAATTTTAACAGGTTATTAAATCAACCCATATTGTTAATTTGAAGCTTGAAAGCATACATAAGCAACAGAAGTCTATTACCAGTTTCACTTTTCTTTCGTTCGCAGAAGATTATTACGTATTTTACGAGTGAGAAAAGCAAATAATAAAGCGCTAAGGTTATCATATAGACAATAATATTTTTTAAATAAAATTATTAGTTTTGAAAATCCAGCTAAAACTTCAGCTTTATGCACCTCGAGCAGTTTTGCCAACTAACCTCGAAAGGTAGTTAATAAGCCGTCTTATTTCATGTCAGTAGCTAAGTTGATCCTTTGGTAGACATCTACATTTTGAAACTGTGAAGTATAGCCAACCGCCTTCAATCCTGAAACGCGCTGTCATGAGCACGAAAATGAAGGATATTGACCTCTCTCCCTAACGCGCACCTTATGACTCTCTCATCACTGCCCTTCCTGGTCTAGATTTGTCAATTACTCCAGTCAAGTAACGTGCGAGGCGAGAGAGTATTGCTTGGTTATTGGGTTCACTTTAGTTGAATATTGATGACGTGTGGATACTGATCATTTTCTCTTGCCAAGCCTTTTCCGCATGTGTTGTATTTAAAGCTTTTAAATTGCAGGCTGTTACAAGATTTTGCCTTTTATCACTATAATTTTTAGAACATTAGATAGAGGATTCTAAGAGAATATATAATATATTTATACCAAAGGATGTCGTACAGTTTATTGGGTGCAAAATCTCATGAATACTCTTCATTAATACTTTTCATCCAGGTTTACTAGAGTATCAAAACTCTGAACTTTTTGATCAGCCTGTGTTTTATAATGGAGGTCTTTTCAGTTGTTTGTTTAATGCATTTAGACTATGGAGATATTTTTGCACATGCGCGCGAATTCTTCTGTAGATATCAGTGTTTTGGATTTATTCTTAATTTAACTGAAGGTTCATTGAAAAGTAAGTTAAGTTGAGCACATATACGATACTCTGCTCCTTTTCGTTTATTGACATTTAAGATTCTATAGAGTCATTGTTATTTTCGTAGTTTATAATTTTAAATTCGTGAGAAATATTAAAGAAATATTGCAATATTTAAAATTCGGAAGGTTTTATTTAATTCTTTTACGCTTACCAGGTGGTAGCTCTTAAAGTTGTCATATTGGTACGTTTAAATTAAGCCCCTTTTCTACAAACCTTTCAGTCTTACACGATGGACATTGAGAGGAGCGAGAGAGAGATTTTGTGCTAAAAGGATCCGTGTTGACAACCACACGCAAAGGAAAAAGGGTGTTTGTTGTATATTCAAGAGGGGGTTTCATTTTCATATTCTCCGTTACTTTTTTTTTCTTTCTTTCTTTTTTGTGCCTTAGGATAAGATCGCCACTTTTCTCCGGAATCCCCAGAGTGTTGTGTCTATGTGTTGTAGTCAAACGTGACCTTCATCTCGAGTAGGTGTATCCGGTGGTGTGTTTTATGGTCGGGGATAAACAGTGGATAGGGAAAGTGGAAGGCTGAAGCGGGAGCTTTAAATATGGAACTCCTAGACGCAGCGATAATGCGAGACGGACTTTGATAAACTGCTGGCGGTATTTTTTTTTTTTTTTAATGCTGATGGACGAGTGCGAGTGGTGGTCTACTGTAGATTAAAGTAGAGAGAGAGAGAGAGAGAGAGAGAGAGAGAGAGATTCTAGTTCAAATTTTTTTTAGCTCAAGATTACCTCAGAGCTGAGGTTTTTAATTGCGCACAAGGAAATTTGTATTTTGCGATCAAGATTGAGTAAATATTTACCACAACATTTTAGAATTGCAGCTTTTTTTTTTCTAGCCCCATAGGGCACTTGTGTTGAACTTGAGGTGCGTAGGCGGTGGGACGGTGGGTGGTGAGCTTGAGAGAGAGAGAGAGAGAGAGAGAGAGAGAGAGAGAGGCTGGTGGAGATAGTCAGTCCCTACCGATGATCCTTTTGCCCGCCGCTGTCCCAATGTCATTGTTTCCCTTTCGCAGCGACTCCTCCTCCCTCCCTCCCTCCCTCCCGCTACCCAGCTAAGTTTAGAGGGCGGGTGATGTGGTAGGGGGTGGGGGTGTCCTTGGGTAGGGAGGATTGTCATAGGGGATGGCAGTCTTGATGGCAGCCAGTGCACGCATTCTGACAACAACCCCCGATGGCTACTGACAGAATGTCAATAGCAGCCGCTCCAATGAAAAGGTTCCGCGCACACGTGGATGAATTCTTCTCCCCTGGTGGCTTGTTTGCGATGGGAGGTCGTGGGGACTGGGGCTGGGGCTAGGGTAGGGGTTGACTTAAGAAAGGGACTCGGCTATAGAGGCAGGACAGGTGGATGCGGATTTTGTGAGTCGGGACAGAGTTCCAGGTGTGGCTACGGATATTGCGCGGGAAGTAAAGATTAAGGTTTTCGTGTAGGGTATATACACGCCACAAAGTCTCTTGGAGTGAAAGAGGAAAATGCAGCCAAGTCTGCGTAGTTTAGCTGTATGTGTATATTTTTTATGAATATTGTTTTAAGGATTTGTGTGTATTGTAAATGTGCAGGAATATACGTAAATTTGCACTTGTATTTAATAGATTACGAGATTACAGGAAGCAGAAAAAAAATGAAAGGTAGATTATTGTTATAATGAATCCCTAGAAACAGTTCATAGAATTTTTTTTATTATAGTACTGTCTTCCATTCATTCAAGTCCAGAATTCAAATAGAGAAGAAGCAAGAAGCAGCTCAAACGTGAAGTCGAGAACAGTTAAGACCATTTTCATTCTTAACCAGTCGAAGAAAGTGATTCAAGTTGTTCGAAGCAATGCATCATAATTTCTGAGGCAAATTCGGCAATTTGAGTTATGAGATTTCTCCAAACTTACGATGATCAAATTCATCAAAATATCGACGCGAGGAGAGGCGAACTTGAAAGGAAAACACGGCAGTTCGGGACTGGGTTCGAAGAGGTAGAATGACTTCAGAAGGTCGAGGAAGAAGTATATCTGGAGGATTGAGTAATTGACAGAACGTGAATGGAAGAGAAAACTGTAGAAGTTCATCGATAGAACAGGATGAAGAGCTTAGAGGGAACAGAACCCTGAGACACTTTAAAAAAAAAAAAAAAAAAGCGAAGGGGGAGGAGGAAATTGCGCCGTTGGCAGGAACAGATAAAATCGAGAGCTTCCAGAATACAGGATTGCCAGATATCAGTAAGATGAGCAATGCGATTCCAAGTGGGTTCGAGATTTGTTGTTTGGAAAACTTGCAAATTGCAGAAGAAAAGTTAATAGTATTTCACGTTGAAATGTTATTTTTATATGTATGTATATATATGTATATATATATATACATATATATATATATATATATATATATATATATATATATATATATATATATATATATATATATATATATATATATATATATATATATATATATATATATATATATATATATATATATATATATATATATATATATATATATATATATTATAACATTATCATCAAGGCTAAAACCTACTGGCGCCCCCTCCCCCACTCCCCGAGGAATAAGCTTCCGCTTTGTTCTGGGACAGAGAAAATGATTGCCAATATATTTACCTTCCATAGATTCACACCGAATGTTAAGTTGAAGGTCACCAGATTCATTTTACAATTCGGTGACCTTAAACACCCCCTCTCTCTCTCTCTCTCTCTCTCTCTCTCTCTCTCTCTCTCTCTCTCTCTCTCTCTCTCTCTCTCTCTTATATTATTGTGTATTATTTTCTTCCCCAGATTGGAGAAGTTTTTGCTGAGATAAAGTACCGTATGTTTATTTATTAACTGTGCAAATACTTAAGTGACCTATTGATGTAGTTAACCAATGAGATTTGATGTTTAGTGGTTAACTGTGAATGCTCCGTTAGTTTTACATTTTTAGTGTTGCTTGACTTATCTAGTTTGGATGAAAATCCCATCATTAGATGGAAATCACCTAGATAAAATTGAAGAGAAGAGGAATCCTGTTTCCTTGACGAAAAATTTTGGACAACTTTTTTTTTTTTATAGAATCCTGTGGTGTAGATGAATATTTTAGTATATTTTTTTTATAGATTCTGGTGGTGTAGATGGATATTTTAGTATAATTTTTTTTTATAGAATCCGGTGGTGTAGATGAATATTTTAGTACAATTTTTTTTATAGAATCTGGTGGTGTAGATGAATATTTTAGTATATTTTTTTCATTTAATCCTTTGGTATAGATGAATATTTTGTATAATTTTTTTTTCATAGAATCCGTTGGTATAGATGAATATTTTAGTCTAATTTTTTTTATAGAATCCGATGGTGTGGATGAATATTTTAGTATAATTTTTTTTATAGAATCCGTAGGTGTTGATGAATATTTTAGTATAATTTTTTTTTATAGAATCCGGTAGTGTAGATGAATATTTTAGTATATATATTTTTTATAGAATCCGTTGGTGTTGATGAATATTTTAGTATAATTTTTTTTATAGAATCCGGTGGTGTAGATGAATATTTTTAGTATAATTTTTCTCCATAGAATCCTTTGGCGTAGATGAATATTTTAGTGTGTATTTTTTTTTATAGAATCCGTTGGTGTAGATGAATTTTTCTTCAGTACCTTGGGGCTTTAAAGTGCGAAGATGTTTTTGTGGGGAGCTGTTTTGGAAGCCAGTTGGGAAGGCCGACTTCTAAAGAGGATAGAGATGAGCGGTCCTTCCCCCCCGTCGGTATAACATTACCGACATTCTTGTCTCGAGTTGTGGCGGTTAGTATTCGTAAGTTGCTTAAACTTCTGCTTCAGTACTCACGGATGGGCCGCTAATTTGCAACTTCTACTGCTACCTGATGTATCTTTCTTGTATTTCTTTGTGTGTGTATGTATGTATGTCAGTATGCATGCATGATTTGTGTGCATATATGTTTATATATACATATATATGTAGCCTATGTAAGTATATATATATATATATATATATATATATATATATATATATATATATATATATATAGATATATATATAAAGACAAAATCCACTAAGGAAAAGAAATACTGGAGTCCTGCGAGGCCTTTCGACTGTCGTCTGCTAAGTAAAGGACGATTGTCGAAAAGCCTCGCAGCACGCCAGGGCTTCTCTTTCCTTCGTGGATTTAGTCTCTACCTATATATTCATCAAGTTCCGTATTTTCGTGATTCAGTTATACATACATACATACATACATACATACATATATATATATATATATATATATATATATATATATATATATATATATATATGCATATATATATATATACAATGTATATGTGTGTAATATATATAATGTGTGCGTGTATATATATATGTGTGTGTGTTTGTGTGTATATCTATGTATGTATATATATCATGCGTTCATGCTTTCATTTCTATCCGCATGAGCCCAAGAGAGAGGGAGAGAGACAGGGATTTCAGACATCTTGCTTGCAGCCGTCCTCTGCATAGTAATATTCTACTATGTCAAGTCGTAATACAGATATACCGAATGTAACAGCCAATTCCAAGTGTTTGACAGCTAGTAGCTCTTCCTGTTGAAAGAGGGGTTGTGTGATCATGAAACACGAAGCTGCGCTAATTGCTTCATATTCACAGCATCATTTATAAAATAAACCATTACAAAACTCTCTTGAACGAAGTCTTCGTCTGATCTTATGAGATATTGATTTTTTAAGAATGTGGGGAAATGTAAGTTATAATTGTAGCTGACAGCTATAATGTGTGTTGTTCTTAATTATTGGGTCGGGTATTGTGACAGTCACTAAGCTTGTGCCTAAATGAATTAAGCTGTTTTTCTTTATCTGTCAATGTTCTGTGATTGTTATGCTATCTTGTGGTAAATGGTGGAGAGCAAGAAACTGAATATCGAGGTGTACTCACGGTGTTAACTTGTAACTGATGACATATTTCTTGATACTGGGCCGGTGCTGGTTACTTAATTGCGTTATAGCTTCAGTGGACGCGTTAAAAATAACACAGACCAGAAGATCCGTAATTTTTATGTTTTTAATTTTTCGTTTAATACTTTTAGCGTGTTGACAATCGTTGCGCATTGAAATGTAGTCACTCGTAGCTATAGTACTAATTGTTCCTTTTAAGCTTGAAACTCTTTACTGGGTTATTTAAAGTGTGTTCTGTAAAAACTGTTGGAACCTGTATATGCGTTTTTCGCAGGGGAGAATGGGATGTTCAGGTGTACGTCCGTGTAGCCTTATAATTGTCAGATTCCCTGTCTAACTTTTCCAATCTTAATTTTCATTATTGGTCACAGTGCCAACACGTATCGTTTGGTTGGGGACGGACGAAGGGAGCGGAGGAGGCACTCGACCACCGTGTAACTTTTTTAATCATCCTGCCAAGGTGGAGAAGAGGTGCAGTAGGAGTAGAAGAAGAAGAAGAAGAAGAAGAAGAAGAAGAAGAAGGAGGAGGAGGAGGAGGAGGAGGAGGAGGAGGAGGAGGGGCCACAAGAATAAAGCTACTTAACCTCTCTCTCTCTCTCTCTCTCTCTCTCTCTCTCTCTCTCTCTCTCTCTCTCTCTCTCTCATATGCATTATCTCGCTAGTGAAAACTTCAGTAGTAATATTTGATAATGTTATATAAACTCCTCTCTCTCTCTCTCTCTCTCTCTCTCTCTCTCTCTCTCTCTCTCTCTCTCTCTCTCTCTCTCTCTCTCTCTCTCTTATGCTTTATGTCGCTAATGAAAAATATTGCTACTGAAGTTTTCATTAGCGAGATAAAGCGTATGAGAGAGAGAGAGAGAGAGAGAGAGAGAGAGAGAGAGAGAGAGAGAGAGAGAGAGAGAGAGAGAGAGGTTAAGTAGCTTTATTCTTGTGCTCCCTATATTGTCATGACGAGTGGAGGTATTTACGCAATGAAAGGGACATTCATAAAATGAGGTTCTTTTGCTTCAAACCGTAGTGCCATTTGCATGTTGTGTGTACAGAAGATCAGGTCGCAGTTACGGTCCGAATATCGGCTTTCTTATCGTTTTAGGCACGGCAAAATTTCAATCCCCGATTAAGAGTTAATCCCGTGTGACAGTCGCGATATTGCGATTGATAGTGTTTTTCATCAGTTGCAAATTTCATCATTCACTCAGCCGAATGGTACTTGATGGAATTGAAATTAAGGATCATTTATGAGATTAAATTTTCTGCTTCGGTATTGATTCATTAAAATCAGCTGGAAGTGAAATTGACAAATAATAATTCGTTCCGGTTGTTTTGTTTATTTCTGGCTGATGGACTACGTGAAAAATATCAAATGCTGCCTCCAAAATGAATTCCCGCGAATTTTGCGTGTAGAGAACCCTTTCATCTATGCGACGTGTTTAAATATCAAAATTGATTTTTTTACAGCAGACCTGTAATGACTTTTGGAATGTATCCACTAGTCATTCATCCAAAATCAAAATTGAGGAGAATGTTTGGTAGATTCATAAGTAATTATATGTACCCTTAAAAAAAAAGAGAGAATGCGTAAAATTATATATATATAATACCCATAGTCCCCAAGTATCTGTTTTTAGTAGGTTAATGGAGAGCTTTGATGTGGGCTGGTATAAACAACGTCCGCGTTGATTCATTTACTTCACCCGTTGATTTTGGTGTTGAGTATTTGCCTTTTTTTTGGGAATAGTTCCCTGTACTGAGTTGCCAGGTTTTCTTATTTTTTCTGATTTTTTAACTGTTAGCATTTGCATTTGATTTTAAAAAGGTATGGGTGTCTTCTTAGTAATAAAAAGTTTATTTTCAAGCGGTAAGATGTTCTGTTATAAAACTACGCTTATGGAACAGTGAAACAAAATCTAAAATAAAACAAAACAGAATTTTCTCTCGGTTTCTCCTTTCCTTTCTCAGTTATGCACCATGACAAACTTGCCATGTTTTAGTCTTTGTCAGAAATGCGAAAACGGACGATTCACTCTTTATATTGTGTATACCATTTACTCTTGTACAGAGTCTATAATTGAGCTTCAGAAGTTCAAGCGAAAATGCAATTGCATTACTACCCTAATACTATTCTTCTTGCACTGTAATACATTTTTATCTGTTTATCTCTTCATTAATTTATATTTTTCTTTTTCAGTAAGTGGTATCTCCTTTTTCTGTATTTTCCTTTACCTCCTCTTGTTTCTTCTTCCTAATGAACACCATATTCTTTTTGGAAGCCTGAATTTCAAGTCAAGGGACCCTTTGGGCTTGTTCCTTATTAATAGTTTTCATCGACTGAATAATATTAATAATAGTAATAATAATAATAATGATGATGATGATGATGGTTGCATTTCAGGGGAAAACAAATGTATGAAACCGGGTTATAGACATTTGGCCAAAGATTTTAAGAAAATTATACCCAGTGACGTTTTCTGCAAAATATCAAATGAAATTATATTTAAACAAACAGTGGATAAAATATCATGAATATTTGGATAATACGTTTTAAAGAATAAAAATGCTCACTTCAGTAATTGGTTTGAATGCTGTAAAATCTTACCAGCCGTTTCTGCGCTGTTGATGAGAAAAGTTTTCTGTTTGAGTCGAATGTTTCTGCTGACAACCTGATTCAGGGAGGGGGAATTCTCCTACTCTTAGTGTTTGACCGACGTCGTAACCTTAGGAATTGATATCACATTGTGAGAGTAAAAAATCTGTCCTGTGAAATATAATGTAGCGTTCCGTGTTGGACATTTCATTTTATTTCTTTGTGTAGATCCGTAAATTGTTGGTGTCATCCTCCTATTTTATTTTTTATTTCATTCAGAAGATGAAACCTATTCATAATGAACAAGCCCACCACAGGGGCCACTGACTTGAAATTCAAGCTTTTAATGAATATGGTGTTGATTCGGAAGAAGTAAGAGGAGGTAAAGGGAAATATAGAAAGAAGAGATATCACTTATTAAAAAAGAAACAATAAATTAATAAATAGATAAAAATGTAATAAAATGCAAGGAGAATAGTATTAGGGTAGTAATGCACTGCATCTTCGCTTGAACTTCTAAAGTTCCAATTGCACGACGTCCTCAGGGAGACTATTCCACAGTCCAACGGTGTGAGGAATAAATGGATTGTTTGTTACCTTGTTACCTTAGGGGATTTCTTTAGTGATTCCTTCCCCCCCCCCCTTTTTTTAAACCTTAAAACTAGGTCCATAAATGTACAAAACTTTATGGCTCAAAGACATTTGACTCTGGCAAGGAATTCCCTCCCCTTCCAGTGCATTTTCCCAATTTAATCAAGTCTGTTTTCTCCTTGGCTTTTATTTGATGCTTTAAAATATCTCGAGAATAAAGTTTTTCATATTTGCGTAGGCAATTTTACATGCCTTTTTAATTAGGCATTTTGCCTCTTTTCATAAAGTAGTGATTCTGCGAAAGGATTTATTTTGTGACGAATTTAGACTTATTTGCATAATCTCACATCCTACATCGCCTGAGGTTGCGTGCGTGCTTGAAGGGCAAGCGTATCACTACGCAGTATGCCTTCAGACTCTTTGAAGGACTGAAGTGTCTGCTGTGGAATAGCCTTCGCCCTAATTAAGTCATATTGAAATTCACATTTTCTTTTTCTTTCGCCCATTCACAGTTGATGTTTTTCTTTCATCAGCTTCCCTTTTCATTTCTTGTACTCGGTTCTTCCTCTTTATGTCAGGTTGGTAATCTCTTCAGTGTCATTTTACTTTTCAACGAACTGTATTAAAGATGATGTTAAATTTTCTTCCTCTTAACATCTTTTATAGGAAAAATATGTTATTTAACTTTGTACATTTTATACGTTGCGAATTCGTGTATCTTATGTAGCTTACTGTTTGCATGTCTCTTTTTTTCGATGGTTCATGTATAGTTTTCGTCATTGAATTATTGAATGCCGGGTTTTCATTTTCAGTTCAGTGATGCTTTGCTTAAGGGCGTGAGATGAAATAGAAGTTTAATTCGTCAGTCGGAAAAGAAAGATATCTATCTAGGTCCCGGATGTCGTCTTGCATTTTTTAGTTTTCTGTAAAAGAAAACTATTGTGCCGGCTTTGTCTGTCCGTCCACGCTTTTTTCTGTCCGCCCCGGATCTTAAAAACTACTGAGGCTAAAGGTTTGCAAATTGCTATGTTGATCATCCACCCTCCAGTCATCAAACATACCACATTGCAGCCCTCTAGCCTCCTCAGTAGTTTTAATTTTATTTAAGGTTAAGGTTACCCATGGATCGTGCGTCTGGCACCACTAGAGGTGCCAGCCGCCGACGCATCTTCATTTGAACCGCATCTGGGGAGCAACTGAGCGCTGCCCGGTCTTGGCTGAGAGTTTCATACTGCAGCACGTCGAGAGTTTCATACAGCATTATCAGCTGTACAGAAAACTCGATTGCGCCGAAGAAACTTCGGGGCAGTTTTTACTTGTTATTAGTCACTTGTAATTAATATTGTCAGTGTCCATGTTACTTCTGTGAAAGTGTACTCTGTGAAATTGCCATAGAATTTTAATTTGTCAGTCTGAAAAAATATCTAGGTTCCGAATGTCTTCTAGCATTTTTGTTATCAGTCACTTGTTCTCTGCAGTAATTAATATTGTGAGTGTCCATGTTACTTCTGTGGAAGTGTATTTTCTTTGAAACTGAAATAGAATTTTAATTTGTTAGTCTGAAAAAATATCTAGGTTCCGAATGTCGTCTTGCATTTTCGTTATTATTTACCTGTTCTCTGCATTAATTAACATTGTCAGCATCCTTGTTACTTCTGTGAAAGTGTACTTTCTGTAAAGTGGAATTCCTTCTCTACCAAAGTCTCCAGTGCGTAGAAGGAAAGGCGTATCCATTATACGCCAACGTTAACATGTTTCTGTGACTACGTTTCGAAGCTGGCAGAATCCTGGTGGGGGAGGGGGGTGCGGTTATGAAACGTTTTCTCTTCACCAATGCTTTCTTCGTTGCCCTAGTGGTCACTGCGGTTATGATAATTGGATTCTCGTGAAGGCGACGCCCTTTCTTAAATGAAT
The DNA here is from genome assembly GCF_040412425.1 of Macrobrachium rosenbergii. Lineage (NCBI taxonomy): Eukaryota > Metazoa > Arthropoda > Malacostraca > Decapoda > Palaemonidae > Macrobrachium > Macrobrachium rosenbergii. The sequence continues at coordinate 11,693,437 of NC_089768.1, read as the reverse complement.
TATTTGCAGGGGAGTCCGCCTGCGTTCGTAACGTTCTCCATTTACTAACACACCCAAGCCGTTCCATGCACACTGTGACTAAGGGCACCTTAGTCGATGATAAGGAGCTCTTAGCTTCTCCGGGCAGGAACAGGTCATGATTTATTAGTTTCCAAGTCTTCTTATTTATGTACCAACGCTCACGCATATATACGTATATATATATATATATATATATATATATATATATATATATATATATATATATATATATATATATATATATATATATATATATATATATATATATATATATATATAAGGAGCCCATGCAAAAACGCAAAAATGTAGAAAATAAAGGCTATATTTCAGAGACCAAACTGTCTCTCTCCTCAGGCAAATAGTGAATGAGAAAAAGTTACAGAAAAGCGGTATTTATACCAGAAGGTCCATAGGTTAGCCGCTACGTCATTCCAGTTGAAAAGCTCTCTTTAATTTTGTTAATCGCTGGTTGGAGGAAGATTTTATCTGTCTATCTAATATATATATATATATATATATATATATATATATATATATATATATATATATATATAGATTCTCTCTCTCTCTCTCTCTCTCTCTCTCTCTCTCTCTCTCTCTCTCTCTCTCTCTCTCTCTCTCTCTCTCTCCTTGGAATTATTTCATCCCTTTTTGCGTAGTCTGCATCAGTTTTCTGTTTTCCTTAGATTAATCGGAAGTGCCATATCTCAAGACATATAATGCATTCTGTTAAGTAAGCTTTGCAATTCTTATTTTGTTACAGTTTTCTAACATTGCTCAAATCGATTCACTCTACCATTTCTAACCCCTTTTCATTCAAGAATAAAGCCTGGTGCGATCTGTATTACAGTTTAAGTCTATCTAAATGATTTTGTCAGTTTGAAAATAACACTTTAAGAAGAGTTGTAGGAGTCAGATGGCAGGATAGAGTGGGAAGTGGCACCATAAGGGAGATTACGGAAGCTAAATATGGCGATGAGATGTTAATAAAAGGAGGTGGAGAGGGCTCGGATGAGTCCTTCACACTACAACAAGAGCCCACGCGATAGTGGCAGCTGTGGGCTCATGTGGGCACCAGGAGAGTTAGAAGACCCATACCAACCTAGGTAAGAATTATGGGGCAGGAAGTTGAATAAGAGTGGAAATTTGCGGATGCGAGAGAACGGGAAAGCACGAAGGGCGCGATTTCACAGATTTTCTTTGCGACGCACACCGGTAGAGGCGACAAAGATACTGATATATATATATATATATATATATATATATATATATATATATATATATATATATATATATATATATATATATATATATATATATATATATATATGTATGTATATGTACATAAATATGTATATGTATGTATGTATATATTCATACATTTATATGTACATATACACGATTAAATCTTTAAATCTGTCTTTCTTCATGAAGCTAAAAACAATTATATATGCTGCTTTTTCAAAACAATGTCAGCAAGGATCCATGTCAGTATCTGCTGCGTTTTTATTTGGCCGTGAATTTCCGAAGTTTATGATTGGCAGATCACCGGAAAACTGGATTTGTCCAAATAAAGATTGGATCCCGCGCGCCTGTCATTTCCATTTCATGGGACATCATTTTTAAGGATTCGTCTCCTGCTGTCCTTGTACCTGTCCCTGAGCGGAGTCTGCAGGATGTCCTCCCGTGCTCCCTCTCATGGAGTATTGGCCTCATGTAGCAAGAATTATAAGAGCATTTTAACTTTAAGGAACACAAAAAAGCTGCCGTGTAAAGAACCACCTCTTTGCCAAGGGTATTTAGGAGGGGAAATAAAAACAAGCTTTAATGCATATGACGCCGGCTAATTGTTTTACAAGAAAGGGCCTCTTTGCCCCGCGACTTTTTCCTTTCTCTCTCTCTCTCTCTCTCTCTCTCTCTCTCTCTCTCTCTCTCTCTCTCTCTCTCTCTCTCTGGCCTTGTTGAGCAAGAGTTAGTACGATTTTCTAAAAAAGCGAGAAGACACATCTACGAAGTCCGGAACGTAAGGGGGAAATGGTTGGTATGTGCATATAGCTGCTATTAGGCTGTCGTTGGTTGCACATGTGTTGAAGAGGGAAAAAGAGAAAAACATTCTTTGGTGCACCGGTGTGAAGCTGTTCATTAACAAGTGCATTCGGACCACAAGCCCTACTTGTAGCAAGAACATAGGTAATTAAAAGATATATCCTAACCTAACTAAGGACACTGTGTCCGACGTGGAACACATTCGGTGTCGATATAGACAGAGCTGTTCTCGTTATTTTTCCTGAGTCCTCGGGCCGTAATCGTCGTCTAGTTTGCGACAAAGTTGTGCTTTTTTTCCACAATATTTTTTTCCCTCAACATTTAAACTCATAGATCTTCCAAGATTTAATCACATGCTGTCACCAGTTATGAGACCAATCTGTTGGAAACATTTGCTTAAGAATTCACATTTTTTTAACCGTAATCAGATCAGTCAGTATGTTAGACAGAAATAAAGAGACCATGTCTAGGAACTAACGCACTCCAAAAGTAAGGAATGCAATACGGTGTTGCTTGCGCTCATTTTTTAAGGGTAGCTCCTTTAATCAAGAACCTTTTTGGCGCAATACCTCTCAACTCTAATAACCTCAACAGTTTTGCTTTACTGAACAGCTCCTTCAAATGTCACTTATTCATATTTTTTCATCAGCTTACGCCATCATTCGTTAATGGAATCATTCACTATCTTGAATTATTTATTTTTACCGACTTTGTAAATTCCCAGCATATCAACCGTGTATTTCCAGCGGAAGGGTGAAAGTCAGCATCCCTTCCTCAAAAAAAAAAAAAGGAAATAAAGTGATATAAAGGAATAAAAACAGAGGAAAAAAAAAAGACTCGAAAGGAGGAAATTGGTACAGTGAAGCCGTCGCCGTGCTGCGACGAGAAGAAGAGAGGAGGAGGAGAAAGAAAAGGGATCATTTCTTCCCTTTTCTTATTTGGTCTGAAATTGATGGAGTGTCTTATATATCACAGTAATGAATTTCTTCTGCCGAGTTTTCAGTCGGTGATACCGTAAGTGCTGCCATAAATTTTTTCCGCCCTCCACTCCGGCTTCGTTTCGTACCACTCCCGAGCCTATCATCCCCTCTCCTGAGATTATCAGAAGGTTAGGTTATTTATTATTATTAATAATAAATTATTATTATTATTATTATTATTATTATTATTATTATTATTATTATTATTATTATTATTATTCAGAGGATGAACCCTATTCATGTGGAACAAGCCCACCACAGGGGCCACTGACTTGAAATTCAAGCTTCCAAAGAATATTAAGTGTTCATTAGGAAGAAGTAAGAGGAGGTCAAGGGAAATACAGAAAGAAGAGATCTCACCTATTAAAAACGAAAAATAAAGTAATAAATCAATCAATAGATAAAACTGTACTAAAATGCAAGGGAAACAGTATTAGGGTAGTAATGCATTGCATCTTCGCTTGAACTTTTGAAGTTCCAGTTCCACGACATCTTCAGGGGGACGGTTCCAACGGTGTGAGGAATAAAGGACTTCTGGAATTGAGGTTACGAACGGATGTACGTTTGCCGATTTTATTTACAATGTGGCCTACTGTAGTTGACCTTCGTTGTTTGAAAACAGAAATTGAAAAAACCCTCCAGTTTTCGCAATAAGTTGCGATTCATAAGTGGTTCTTCATTTGCACATTCGTACACATTCCTTAGAGGTGAGGTCGATCTGCACCCACCGGAATGAGATTCGTGTGACATAAAAATTCGCTAAAGCACACTTTGACATTTGGTCTCCCTCCTTTCGCCAGGTCGCGCTCATCCGCGATGACACGATTGGCACCTCGTCCATCTCATCACGACGTTGCAAAAAATACCGGCTGCCATGAAAGACCCGAAACCTAACGAACATTTTTGGCATCAGCCATTACCTCCTTAATTCAGTGTCGCATTTTTAAATTTCATTTTACGAGTTTTCTTCCGGAAAAAGAGCGAATCCTTCTTTTATCATGACGTTTCATCGTAATTAACCTGGACTCCTTTCACGGGGACGTGAGATAGCTTTCAGGCTTTCATTTACGCCCGTTCCGCCATTTATAGGGCCGGTTTCGCGCCCTGGCCCTTTCTCCTCTTTGTTTCGCCCCCTTTTGTCACCATTGCGCATGTGCAGCTCATTAGTCCTTCGAGCGAATGTGCTTTTTCTACTCTTGATGTTCCTTGAAGGTCGGCATTTTATGTGATGAAGCATTTCTTGCAGTCATTCTGGAAATTTGATTAACATTCTTATGTTGAGTTTGTACGTTAATTATTAAGCAAATCTGTATCAGTGTGTGATTTTTGATTGATAAGGAAGGCGAGTAGTGAAAAAAGTTTGCATTTAATTAATTGATTGTTTAATTATTGACGTATAGATACTTCCTTTTTTTTCATTCTTAACAAGCGAACACAATACCTTGGCTGATGGTGAACGATTTTCACGTTGATGACGCATGTAATTAAAAATACGTTATTACAAGAAAATATACATTTAAATAGCCTTCTAGAACTGACTTGATTCGTGAGTGATTGATGTTCAGACAAAAGCGCAAAAAATTTGGTCCGCTGTTTAGGTGTTCTCTTTTATTCTAAAGCAAAATTTGGCCCACATGCCACGTGTTTGCATTGCTCACAGAGCAGGCCAAACAAACAAGCCAGAAAAATGGCTCTACTTTTAAATCGGCGGAGAGAAGTTGCTTTTATCACAATAAATATTGGATTCCAGACGCTCAGCTGAAATGCTATAGTCTTTTATATTCGAGAACTCTAGAGTGGAAGCATCAGTATTTCCGAAAGAGGAGAAGAATACAATTAACGCTGGAAAAGAGAAGCTGCCTGTGCATGGGAGGTTTCAAAGAGACTGCGGCATGCGCCTGATATTTTTAAGCTTGTTTTAAGGTGTGATTTATGAAAGACATAGTTGATAATGGAAAGTAAAATTACGCTCGTTTACATATGCACGCGCACTAATGTGTGTGTGTATGTATATGTGTATATATATATATATATATATATATATATATATATATATATATATATATATATATATATATATATATATATATATATATATATATATATATATATATATATATATATATATATATATATATATATATATATATATATATTTATATATTTTACATTTATGTATATATATAAAGTATGCGAATTTCTGTGTATATACTTGCATCGTACCTTAAAAGCAAATTTTGAATACCGGAATGCGTTAATTTTTCAATGATGTTAATCTGGGTTCTCATCAGATTATACTGGCAGTGATTTATTTAAGAATATCTTACCATTTTTTAATATGTAAAAAAAGGACCCGTTTTTATTTCTGTGTAGAATGTAATTTGTTTTTTTTTTATTCCTGCCATGGATAAGTTTTTTTTTTTATATCACAGTCTCTTTTGTTCTTCTCCTTAAATTTTCCTTTTATTTTTTCTCTGTACAATAGATAAGAGAACGGAGAGTGCCTTCATTGTCTGAAGTTTTCAAGTTGTTGATGGTTTCTTGATGGATGGCGTTTTCCCTTCGTAGTTCTCCTTCTTCTCTTCCGTTTTTTCTTCCTTCTTATCTTCCTGTTCCTCGTCTTCTACCCTCCTGAGGTTGCCAGCAGACGCTCGTAGGAATTCTTTTCGGAACCAGACGAAATATGCATTCGGAAAGATCGGTCTCAGCATTTGTAGGGGTTGCTGAGTGCTTAAAGTTGCAAGGGTTATTGGAGGGTGTGTAGTGCCAGGATATTCGTGAATGCCAGTCTCCGCCATTCACTGTTTTGTGCTTTGTTTGTGTTCGACGTCATCGGATAGCGTTTCGTTTTTATTTTGCCTTCATTGTGTTGTGCTTTGTTTGTATATGCCGTCATCGGATAGTGCTGCGTTTTTATTTGCCTTCATTGGATAGTACGTCGTTTGTCATCGCCTTCGTTGGATAGTGCTTCGTTTTCATTTGCCCTCATTGGATAGTGCTTTTTTGTATTTGCCGTCATCGGATAGTGCTGCGTTTTCATTTGCCTTCATTGGATAGTGCTTTGTTTTCATTTGCCTTCATTGGATAATTTTTCGTTTTTATTTGCCTTCATTGGATAGTACGTCGTTTGTCATCGCCATCATTGGATAGTGCTTCGTTTTTATTTGCCTTCATTAGATAGTGCTTTGTTTGTATTTGCCGTCATCGAATAGTACTGCGCTTTCATTTGCCTTTGTTGGATAGTGATTTGTTTTCATTTGCCTTCATTGGATAATACTTTGTTTTCATTTGCCCTCATTGGACAGTGCTTTGCTTTCATTTGCCTTCACTGGATAGTGTTTTGTTTTCATTTGCCTTCACTGGTTAGTGCTTTGTTTTCATTTACCTTCATTGGATAATGCTTCGTTTTTATTTGCCTTCATTGGATAGTGCTTCGTTTTCATTTGCCTTCATCAAATTATGTCTTCATTGGACAGTACTTTGTTTGTGTAGGTCTTTATTAGATGTAGTTTTGGTTACATCACTTCATCAAACATTTCTTTATTTGTATTCGTGTCGGATGGACTTCGATTTTTTCCTAGTGTAATATAGATATAATGACATAGATACATACTTGATAAATAACTCACCGAGGCGTTGGTATTCCGTCACAAATGTCGAATGAAAAATCAGAAGACATTCTGGAATTTCCCGAATGTTACTCTGTAGCCTAAAAGGAATTAGATGGCGTTGAGCGTTAAAAAAACGTAACGACTGAAATATATATATATATATATATATATATATATATATATATATATATATATATATATATATATATATATATTTTTTTTTTTTTTTTTTTTTTTTTCGTTTTAATCTTGGTACTCGGATGAGTACTGGGACATTTTTAAACTTGTAATTGAAGGGCTTTTTCGACGCTGTCTGCATAGCAAGTTCATTGCCATAGACACCTTCAGTAGCACAGAAGACACACGCAGCGTTTCAGACCTTATTTTTTGAGCTCGAATCGGCGCGGTCTCAAATATTAGCGGAATTGAAATATTATTATTATTATTATTATTATTATTATTATTATTATTATTATTATTATTATTATTCAGAAGATGGACCCTGTTCATATGGAACGAGCCCACAGGAGCCATTATCTTAGAATTCAAGCTTCCAAAGAATATGGTGTTTATTAGGAAGAAGTAAGAGGATGTAAAGGGAAATACAGAAAGAAGAGATGTCACTTATTAAAAAAGAAAAAAATAATGAATAATAAATAGGTAGTAATGTATTAAAATGCCAGGAAAATAGGATTAGGGTAGTAATACCGTTCCCCTTCCATTTTAATTTTTATCTATGAAGTTGGTATCTTAATTTTCATCTTTTATTAAATCCTGCGCTTCCTTTGCTAAAAAAAAGTTAATTTGTTAGACGAATATATTGGTTTTGATTTGATTTTATTTCGTTGTATCGTACTCCACTAAAACTTATCAGGTTTTCACAGAAACTAGTTATGAGAGGGATAGTTTTTTTATTAATGTCATTATAAGTTTTTATGTATCAGCATTCTTTCAATACTCTTTTGAGAGCGAAGAATAAACTTATTTTATTGAAGATGAGTATAATACAGTAATATTTCACTTGCACTTTTCTCTGAGTTATGAACGCTCTTAAAAATAATCGTGCTTTTGTGGGAGAAAATGCTTTAAATCTGTGATGATGGATGGTGCCCGATTTTTCCCATAGTCGGTGGGGTATGTTGAGTACAGTCGCTTGCTTGAGCTTTTTTGTTTCTGGGTGCGTTTGCCTTTGACGCTCATTGTGCGGATTGATTAATTGGTTGAAAGTCTTTTTTTAAAGTCTGAGGCATTAATGGTCACTGAGGTCAATGACGTCATTGCAGTGCCGCCAAGCCATTATTCATTGGAAACTGTTGACATCCCCCCTCCCCCCTCCATTCATGTAAAGTGAATTGTGATTCCACGAAAGCGTCATGGTACTGTACATTATCACGTTCTTGGTTTCAATTCATTGTCCTTTTTCATAAAGAACCGGTGTCATTTCAGAAAGAATTAATAGAAGATGTTTATTGTCCTTGATGCTTGTAAAAAGAGCCCATTTCCTTGGTTTCGACTTCTACAACCAAAGTCGGTTGTAGTTTTTTGTCATTTACTTGTAAGGTTTTGTAGGATATACATTCAAGTGTCTTTATACTATGCAGACCCGATTTCGGCTTCTTCAGATTTTTAATAATTGAACGTTTCTGCTGACTGTTAGAAAAATTTAGTCCCAGCGAGTAGATAAAATCTTTTCCTTTGACGTTGTTCTTAAATGAGAGAGAGAGAGAGAGAGAGAGAGAGAGAGAGAGAGAGAGAGAGAGAGAGAGAGAGAGAGAGGCCCGGCGAGTAGGCACAATCTTTTCCTTTGGAGTTGTTCTTGAGAGAGAGAGAGAGACCCGGCGAGTAGGTACAATCTTTTCTTTTGACGTTGTTCTTAGAGAGAGAGAGAGAGAGAGAGGTGCAATCTTTTCCTTTGGCGTTGTTCTTAAGAGAGAGAGAGACCCGGCGAATAGTGTAATCTTTTCTTTTGGCGTTGTTCTTAAACGAGAGAGAGAGAGAGAGAGAGAGAGAGAGAGAGAGAGAGAGAGAGAGAGAGAGAAGGTGGTGTTGGTGGGAAGGGGGGACCCGTAATTCAGGAGACGAAGCTGGGCAGCGCTGTGTGCTGCGGAGAGAGATTGTGGGGGTCTTAGAAATGGCTGGTTACCCGATACTATTTATTGCTCGATTTGCATAAGGAGTCCATTCGTTAGCTCAGCGGCATGCATATGTTGAAAGGGTTTTGGCCAAATTGGAGGAACAATTATAGATTAAGCGGCGAAACAGTATTGTTATTTCGCCGTATCCACCCCAACCCCTACAAATGATCGCTTCATTGTTTTGGATAATGAAATGCTAACTGCTGAAAGAAATGTTTTCTTTTTTTGATAATGCTGACGGAATGAGATAAGTTGGGTCGTTCATAGTAAGGAATCTTCTTTTTATAACTCTTTCGTATTTAGCTTGATTGAACACGGATATTCACATACTAAAAATCATTATAGACGAAAACATTTTATTAAAACTCGTATCAAGACATTAAGCTAGGGAGCTTGGATATTGTAGGATACAGCCGATGCGGTCTTAGTAGCAATAACAGTAGTGAATGTATTATCTTTTTACATTGTATCGCGTGCTTCATCTCTCAAAAAAGCAAATTTTAAGATGCGTCCATAGTCAGGAATCGTGATATGCAAGATGAGCAGCTCATATCCTTACATAGTATGTGCTCTAATGAATGATCTGTTTTAGCAACGACAACAAGAGCAATAACTGAAGGAAGTAGACAGAGGTATGAGTACGGAAATTGGCCGAAGCAAAAGGTAATAAATTAAAACCCGTATGTTAATAGCACTGAGGGAATCATCTCCGTAGACTACAGACCGTCAGATTCCTATTTAGGTAAAGATCATTTGACTGTCGAAACAGAGGGATGCCAACCAAGTTCCAGATTATTTTTAATGTTAATGGTATAAGATGCTTTCTGAGTTTATTGATTTTTTTCATAATTCCACTTTTTTTTTTTTTGTTACGTCAAGAACGTCACGCGGCCAAAGAAAATCTGGCGTAGTTTGAGAGTTCTTGGAAACATCTCCAAATATCTTAAAGAGAGTCAAAGAATGATGATCTTAAGGGGAAGTTGAAGTGATCCTTAGACGAAAATAAGAATATGATTGTTGTTGATGAGTTGAAACTTTTGACTACAATCCTTGAATGGTGAAAGGAGGCCCTTGCCTGGTATGGCTGGGGTACTACGATCGACGCTACAAGGAAATGCCAGCATGCATATGGCGGATTCTGCCAGCTGCATCTGATTAATTCGAAATGTGCTGCAATATTGGCACGGCTTCTTTTACTTCAAGTGACTCACTGAAGTCGTCTGCCACATGGAGAGCAGCAGCACGTAGGAAGAAGTGGGTCTCTCGTCCCTCCCTCGATAACACGAAAAAGGAATAAGCCACCCTCACCCCGCTCTGTACAATATCCCACCCATCCGCTTAGCGACCTAATATTTCAAAAGAACAATGGCTGGAACCTTTCTACAGTTCTCCCTTCAGCTCTGGACGATCGTTGCTTTTGTTTATTTTGGTGCTCTTGTTGTTTTTAGGCCATAAAGAGAAGTAATCAGAGAGATGGTGGCTGAAGGAAAGACTAGGGACTACAGGGGACCGCCAGGGATTATGTCTCCTGAGAGAGAGAGAGAGAGTCTTCAATGAAATCCCCCCCCTCTCTCTCTCTCTCTCTCTCTCTCTCCCTCTCTCTCTGCCCTAACCGCCACAGTCTCCCATCGTCACCATAAAGGCAAGACAACATTTCTTTTTCCTTTCTTTTAAGATGAGACTTATAGATCGTTCCACATATTTCCTGTCCATCCCACTTGACGTCTTTTCTTTAAGGAGAGAAGTGGTACCGACGGGTGGTGTTTGGGACGTGGAATGGTGGCTGGAAACATTTAGTTTTAGTCGCCTAAGCAGCTTCCTTTGGTCACCGACTCGTTCCTCTAGTTCGAGTAAAATTCCCTTCTTATCCTTCAGACATAGGAAAGAATGTTGCTTGCGTATCAGTATCTTTTGAGATGCGGAGGAAAATGAGGCTGTAATTCAGTGTCTGTATTTAGGCCGGAGTGTAGGAAATTGATAAAAGGAACAGAGGGAATATGAATTAATCAAAGAAGTTGCAGGTCTGCCTCGTATAGGAAAAAAGAAAGGAGGATAAGAATTCCAAATGTTGTCAGTTAATAGAAAGTATCATAACTGGGATACTGATTTCCAGAGTAAAATTATGTGGAATGATATGGCCGGGCAGTTCTCCTCTTCGAGTTTAATGAAACAATGGCGTGAAAAATAACTATAGTAAAGGAAGAGTAAAGGACCACTTTGTGATGGAGTGGAAGTGAATTGAACCGTTAGGCATAAGTTGGACAACTAATTAAACAAATTGCTTTAGGTCTAATTCTGTAACAGCATTCCTCCAAACATGGACGAATAAGTCTTAACATAATGGGTTAATAACTGGTAGAGAAAATTCACTGCGTAAACACAATATGCCAAATCTTCAGGGGGATATTAAACAATTTGAGGCAAGTGATCTCTCCAAGACAAGTTAAAGCATCCTGGAAACCCAGAATATTGATAGGAGAGAGAGAGAGAGAGACCCAGTTATGTTCATCAGAAATAATCTGAGAACTGCACAAGAGAGAGGGCAGAAATATAGGAAGACCTTGCTTCTAGGAGGCAGTTAATTTAATTAAGTTAAATAATGAGGATGATAAAAAATTAAAGTTAAATTAAATAATGAGGGTGAATAAAAAAAAATGAGAGCTAGGAAGTGAATTAAGAAATGCAGCGGGGCAAGGTAAGAGAACACGGCCATGAGGAACGCCACTAGAAATGAGAGAAGAGGTAGATGTTGTTAGGTCATCTACAGATACAAACCAATTATACAAAACCAAGATATAATCTTACAGTGGGAATGAGTGAAGCCATTATCAGGAAGTCTGGCTAACAAAGCGTCAAGTCAGGCTGTCTGATGCCTTTGGGATGTCAAGAGCGAAGACAAATGATTTCACCAGTAGCCCCTCAGGGATAACTAAACAGGAGTGAGATATGGAAGAAGGGCATCTGTAGATCTTGCCTCACGGAAGCCTTGTTAGTGATGCGGAAGGGGGAATACAGACAAATATTTTTAACTTCAGATAAATATAATGTTCATGTAAGGATGCCTATACATGGTGTTTTACAGATTATTCTTTTGTAGTTATCATGCGAATGTAGGATGTTTTATCCTTTTGTAGGATTAATAAAGTTTATCTAAAGGTGTTTTTTTTGAGTGATATGCGAACATCGTCACATTCATGCAATGGCGCGTAATGTATGCATCATAATAAGGAAAAAGTGTAAAGTTTTTTTTTTTTTTTTATAAACAGAGGGATCTGCAATAATATTTTTTTTTCAACTGTTCCATTGTCATGTGTATGTGTCGAGGAAAAGGGACTGAGCACCTGACGTAGATGTCTACTTCAAAAACTAGACTCCCTAGGAAGTCACTCTCACCCATGCTGATTGCTGGCTTTTCTGCGATGCTTATATTAATGGTCATCGTTTAGTGCAGTCTGGTTGTTCTCTCTCTGGATATGTATTTTACTGTGATATAAAAAGTCTGCACTGTTGTTAGTTCACCTAATGTCTTTTTGGCCTGAAGTGTGTGTAACTCTTGAACTAATTGAAAAATCTCATTCTGTTCTGAAATCATTTTTCCTCCAACATTTTGAAGAGAGGCTTAGTAGATCACATCTCATTTTTCGTCAAGTTATTTCGTTTTTTAAACTAAAACTTGGCCTATTACAGTGGTTGACATCGTTACCCCCGGCAGTGGTGTGATAGATTACCATTACCTCTACCCCATTCCTCTTCAGTTATGTGAAGTTATAATATATAAAAAAAAAAAGACTGCGTGGGATTCTTATTTTCTTTCGGGATTGAAGAAAACGAATGTTGGGGGTATAACTTGCATAATTACGATAAAAATTAATCTATTTACTTTGTATTATTTACTAATTTGTATATTTATTTATTCATTTAGTTGTTATTATTATTTATAAATTTACTGAGTTTTACTTCAAAGAACTATGACTTTTAGAAAGTGCCTCGTTACCCCCTCAGAAACGGCCTCATCATTACCCCCACGGTAATGACAACAAAAGGGCTAAATATCAAGGGAAATTTCATTTTTTTATGGTGTATTATAAACCTTGATAATCGTGTTACTTCGATTCCCGGACGTTACATATTTGAACTTCGTTATTTTTTCATTCTTATCTCACGGATGTTTAGTGAAGGAGGCTGACTGAATGAGTCAAAGTTCTTTGACCTTGCGACTGTTTGTGTGTATGAGAGAGAGAGAGAGAGAGAGAGAGAGAGAGAGAGAGAGAGAGAGAGAGAGAGAGAGAGAGAGAGAGCGATCGTGTGCCTACCACAGGTCTCTTTAGAGTGAAGTGATTCTTGAAAAACACAAGATTTTGTAAAGTTTTCAACTGTTCTTCGTTTGTTAAATTACGGCGGGGGGAGGGGGGGAATTCGAAGTATCCTGAAGGTGGTTTTTATTAAACGAGTTTGTCATTATAGTTATAATAATTAATGTGAATATAGAGAGATAGATACTTTATTTGTGTTGTACTTGAATAATTTGTAAAGTGACGGTCAGTCGTTTACATTTCATTGAGTGACAGGGACGTTTCTTGATGACATTCTTTAAAAAAAAAAAAAAAGAGGGTCTTCCCTGAGCGATGGGGAGATACAGAAAACACTAATGGAGAAATTATATCTGAAAGGGGAAGTTTTCATAAATTTCAAGGAGGAAGTAAAAGTAGGAGGAAGACCGGAAAGGTCTATTGTTGAAGTAACTCCACATTGGGCTCCGCAGTAACGCAGGCTCTGACCTCAAGCTATTATTGTCCCCTTCCCTTAAGTGTCTTGTGTCCTCTCCTCACACCCACCCCTCCCTTACCCACCCTCTCACTAATTTCCACTTCCCCCTCCCCCTGTGCTTCCTCTGTGACAAGTAATGGTCGTCTTCCTCCTCTGCCTTTCTCCACGCCCTAATCCTTCCCCGTCTCAAGTCTTCCTTTTTGCTTTGGTTATATCTGCCTTGTCCTTGTGTAAATAATTGGAAGTGATAGGTGAAGGGGAATTTCCTCTGCGGCAGTGTCTTAGAAGTACCAAGGAAAAGTGACCGACCGACTTAATGAAATGATCTTGAACGCATTAGCAGCCCTTCAGTACTCTTGGATTTTCGTTTTGGCGTCCTTTATGGAGTCATTCATAAGGCTGTAGTACTTTTTCTTTTTTCCCTAAAAAAAGAAGTCAGGGAATTGAAAGTATATCAGTCCTGTGAAATTTGAATTTTGTTTGATGTCAAAACGGTAATTATAAGCTTGATCAGTAACTGTTTTCGCTGTGGTCTACAAAATGTGAGTTTAATTTTTTTAAATTCTTGCCCTCTTTCACAGCCTCAAGTTTATTTATTTTGGATCTAAGCCCGCGACGGCTATTGTAGAAAATGTTTTTAAAAAATTAGCGTCACAGGATCACAATAGCTTTTGGGACTGTAAATCTAGTTAACTTGGTTACTTGATATTTTGTCGGGAGACTTGAAACGCCCTGAGGAAGAGCACAGTTTTTTTTTTTTTTTATCCCATCATAACTGAAGTCAAATCATTCGTGTATAAAAGGTGATATTATATTTTAGAGGCTTACCAGAGTGCCAGAAGTTTTTTTTTCGTTTAGAAATAGTGTTACCAGTACACATTTCAGCACTAGCGTAAAGATTTATAGTCCTTTATATTTGAAGCGAAATTTGCTATTAGTTCTTGAAACATTTTGCTTTTGGAAGCTTAGCCACTGCCATTATACGGTTCTGGGTAATAATTATTGAAGTACCTTTTCGTTTGGTGCAGTTACCTAAAAATTAAACTTATGAAAACACTCGACACTTTATTATTCGTGCATCTTAGATTTTTAGATTTATTGTTGTAGTTTTCTTGTTGAAACAAACGTACTTGTCAAATACTGGTTTTGTCAGGCTTGACTTCTGACATTACATACATTGCTGATCAAGTATCAAGTTATCATTAATTCATTACGACTGTTTGACAGTTCTGAAGCTGTTGCTTGTAAGAACTCTAATAAAAGTGAAAGGGCTTTATCCCATCTGCCCAGTACTGCTGCTGTTCATGTCCAGAAAACGAGGCAGTGTCCTTATTTTCTCAGTGTTATTATTTTTAAACTGAAATGTTCAGGAACTTGGAATCTTGTTAAGAGGGGTACCGCTTCAAGTTCTCAAGGCTGTAGGTTTCGACCAAAACTTTTATCTTTCTTGTAAATCAGGATCCGCATGCATACTGCACATTGTTTTGTGCAGACAGTTACGAATTGCCATTTTTCCAGCATCTTACAACTTCCAGTGTTAAATCCTTTGACTTTGGACTAAGTACTGCACCCATCATGTTACTGTCAAGATAGTTCCTCGTTGGGCGAGTCTGTAGAGTTGTGGGCTATCACTCGCTAGGCCCGAGTTCGAGTCTCCGGCCGGCTAATGAAGAATTAGAGGAATTTATGTCTGGTGATAGAAATTCATTTCTCGCTATAATGTGGTTCGGATTCCACATTAAGCTGTAGGTCCCGTTGCTAAGTAACCAATTGGTTCTTAGCCACGTAAAATAAGTCTATTCCTTCGGGCCAGCCCTAGGAGAGCTGTTAATCAGCTCAGTGGTCTGGTTAAACTAAGGCATACTTAACTTACTGTCATCATTCTATGTGATAGGTTGAGAATAATGGTAGTTATGAACTTACGAACTGTCTAATGCCGTTGCTTTCCGGCAGCTTATCTGATGAAGAAAAGAATTCAGGAATTTAGTTTCTGTAGGACTGAAATTTACTGAAATATATGTTCTGCTGGTTCTTCTTTATGCGAAACCGTTTTTCTTTCCTTCCAGCACGTACCAAACTGTATAAAAGACAACGTGAGGAGACAAATACTAAGTAGACTTCTTCAAGTTTAGTTTAGAAACTGCTTTCAGGAGTGTTCTCCCGTTGTGTTTGCTCCAAGGCCGCTAAATTAAAATCATCGTAATGTAGCCATCATTAAATATATTGCATTTATGTGTAATTAGGAGAGTTCAAGTAAATTTACGGTATTGCAGTTCTGCACTTAGTGTTAATGAAGGTTCGCTTTGAGCTCTTTGCTTCCAGGTTTGGTTAATCTACCTGCCATGCTTTCATTGACCTGACTATACAGTTCATGGCCCAGCTTGATCATTCACTCCACTTGACTTCACTTTCTCTCTCTCTCTCTCTCTCTCTCTCTCTCTCTCTCTCTCTCTCTCTCTCTCTCTCTTAGCTATTTGAAGTCTTTGATCTACAACTCCACTTCATTAGGTGCGTTTAATGAGATCCTTTCTAAAAGTTAAGACTGTTTTCATAATTACAGTTGATTCATTAAAGAAGCTGCTATTTCGTATTGCTAGTGTGGTAAGCTGAATGCCTTGCATTTTAGTGGACTCGCTCTAATTAAATACTGAAACATAGTATAATTTTTCTTTTTTACTTCCTGCTTGTTTCTCCTTACGCGGAGGAAAAATGAAGTCTCTCTCTCTCTCTCTCTCTCTCTCTCTCTCTCTCTCTCTCTCTCTCTCTCTCTCTCTCTCCATATCTAAGAAGTTTCTCTCTTGAATAGATCTGTAGTGATCGTCATTCCGGGGAAATGAGAATTGCCCAGTGAAATAAGATCAGCTTCAACTGCAAATGATTTTTGTGGAGAGAACACACGAAGTGTCGGCGTATTGTTGTTGCTGTTTTTGTTGTTGTTTTTGTCGTTCTCTTCCAGCATGGGTTGTTGGATAGACGCAGATAAAGAACAAAGCGCTCGAGCCAGAATGCAAATTACATTTGGTTGATATTTATGGCTACTGTAAATTCTTCTGCTTAAGAGTTAAAAGAAGTTTGGTGTTTCCACTTCGTAGCTTCAGACGCCTTTAGAATCTCCCTCCCAAGCTTTCCTCCGGCCAGAAAAATGGTCTTATTTTATGTGGACAGTGAGTGATCCCACTCATTTTTTAAAGCCCTGCCGAGAAGGAAGGAAGTAGGGACTGGGGTGATGGGATGCGAAGACGAAGGGTATGCGAGCAAAGGTTGCCTTTTGCAATGCTTCGCCTTTTTGGGTGTTACCTAACGCTGTGATTGGAGTTTACCTTTCTGTGGGAATGGAGCGATTGCATAACTGCCTGTTCTGCCTCATACATAAAAAAGATATCCTTTTTTTTTATTTCCGAAAGATTCAGTTAACTGGAACCTCTAGCCCAGCGAAAAAGGATCGTAACTTTATTGGGGAAGCGCCGTAGAATGGTTCACGTCAGTTGAATTTCCAGGTAGGTATACAAGTTTTGCAGGCACCGAGAAATATGAAAGCCGCCCCATTTTTGGGGGGGTGGGGAAGGGAGACTAAAATACTTTTGCCAGGAAGTAGATGGGATATTGAAGATAGGTTATGTTATAATTTATATTGTATTAAAATTCCTACTGGAAAGAGTATGTAAAATTTTTAAATGTTGAAATCTTGATGATATGTTCTTTCTTCAGGAGACATGATTAGTTGTGGAAATAAATATCGATAACTAGTGCTAGGATATCTTTATGTCATGGGACTCAAATCTGTCAGTAAAATAAATACTTATCATTAGCGTTGTAATAGCTTTATACCAAGTGACACAAATCTCTCCATGGACAGCGTTCGTTGGTCAGCGCTGCTCTTGTAAAGAGAAAATTCGAATCTATCAGGCGTTCCTCCATCTCTAAAACCCGTGAAGCGCAGCACACTCACGGGATGGATGTATCTCCGAATGTGACTTTTCGGTCGGGCTCTGCACGGTTTTGTGAAAGGAAATCCATAGTGAGTTTCCAGTTATCAAGCCACTGAATTTTGAAGGCATCCCACAAATTCCCCCGGAAGAGATGGCTTTGCAGGCATAGTTTCGAAATGGCAAAAGTCATATGCCTTTGATGTGAGGTCAAGTGGTAGAAGGGATTTTGGGCAAGATTGAAACTCTCGGGTAAAGCACCGTGGAAAGCTGAATGCACGAGGAGAGTTGGATAAGTTTCATATGTATATATATATATATATATATATATATATATATATATATATATATATATATATGTGTGTGTGTGTGTGTGTGTGTGTGTGAGTGTTTCATATGTATGTATATATAATATACATATAAAATATATATATATATATATATATATTATATGTATATTAATAACCAGACCTCATTTAAACTGGATGGTATATGGCGGATATATTTATTCAGGACCTCATTTACTGGAAGCTTTCTAGGACTAACAGTATTTTACGGATACCAGACGCTGAAAACTGTTAGTCCTGGAAACCTTGTAGCTTTTCCTGAATAAATATCTCTGCCAGATGCCATCCAGTTTCAATGAGGTCCTGTTATCAATTGTATTAATAACTGAACAATTTTGTAAGTGACAATTTTCGTACACACACACACACACACACACACACACACACACACACACACACACACACACACACACACATATATATATATATATATATATATATATATATATATATATATATATATATATATATATATTAGTTTATTCATTTTGCTTAAATGCTGTGCACTAGATGTCTCCTTTTGATATACCAAACTGTTCTCTTGTTGTGAGGTTTTTTGTACTAATTCAGTAGATCTACATTGAATCGAATCCCACCGTCGCTATGGATACCAGTAACTAAACAATCCATGGCAGACTGTCATCCTCCAAACCAGATAATAGTTGTTGAAGTTTTGTGACATTTTTAATGGGGGCTTGAATTAGTATATATATATATATATATATATATATATATATATATATATATATATATATATATATATATATATATATATATATATGTGTGTGTGTGTGTGTGTGTGTGTGTGGGTAAGTGAATCACGAAAATATGGAACGTGATGAATATATACTAAAGGCAATGCCACGAAGGAAGTGAAACGACGAGGTGGTGCTAGTTTCTTTCGACTTACTGTCCATTACTAAGCAGCCTGCTAAGTAAAGGACAATAAGTCGAAAGGCCTAGCACCACTCCGTCGCTTCACTTCCTTCGTGGCATTGCCTTTAAAATATATATATATATATATATATATATATATATATATATATATATATATATATATATATATATATATATATATATATATATCCCATACGTAAAGAATTCGATCTTTCAGGAATTCCATCTTTCAGGAAATCACTATAAATCTTTAGTGCAGATTTTGACTGGCGTTGCAGTTTGGATAGCACGTACCATTATGTTTACAGATTATGTAGCATAAAGTCTGTCTTTAGGCAATATTATCTGCTAATCAGCGTAATGAGCGAGACAAATATAATACTCTTATGAACGCCAGTGACGAATAACAACTCTTAAGAGGCATAGTTGTTCTCCGCAGTTTGTCAGGTTACGAAGTGTTCGAGAAGCCGAGACGCGGAAAATGGTGTTTCCTGTTAGCGTCGAACACCAGTGAAGAAAAGGACAGGTTCACTGAAGCGTTGGGCTTAAGGTAATGGTAGTTTTTTCCAGTTCTGCCAGGACTTGTGGAACGGGGACCGTGCGCGTCTGTCCGTGTGAATGGAATGATAAAAGTCGAGTACGGTTGAAGGGGATACACTCACTCAATTCTAAATCTAACATTATAGCGATTTATAGTACATGAAATAAAATGATTTGAATTTGAATACTCAGGAAAATGTTAAAAGATGTGTTAGCTTCGGTTACTGTAGAATTCTCTTTTTTATCTGGCGATTACCAGGTAAGCTGCAGTTCTTGTGATTTAAACATTTTTTTAGGTCAGTTTTTTTTAGGTCAGTTCTCAAATCTGGCGTTTCTCTTCCATTCATAACTCGTATCTTAAGGTTTACGAGGTATTTTGCATGCCAGGTTGTATAAAATAATGATCTAGCACTCAACAACGGAAAAACGCATTTAACGTGGGTCTACTGTGCTTGCTGATATGAATATATATATATATATATATATATATATACATACATATATATATATATATATATATATATATATATATATATATATATATATATATATATATATACATACATACATATATATATATATATATATATATATATATATATATATATATATATATATATATATATATATAATTTTATAGTTCAGTTTAAGTCTGTGTCTCACGAGTCCGCGTCCAGCCATCTTTTAGCATTTTGCTACCAAAGCGAGAACTTAGTTAACATAATTTCTGCTCCCAATTTAGGGGAATTTGCGACTCTACTTCATGAGAGTGAACAGTCGGTTATTGGCCACTTGGCCCAAAGTTTGGCTGCAAAGATGCGGGAAGATGCCGGCAAACGCGCTCTTGTGTGACGCCGCCTTTAAGATCGTTATTAAAGAGTCAAATTTTATAATGAAATTCAAGGGCTTGCGTATGTCACATTCTGAGGATAGTTATCAACCTTTAAGAGGAGCATAAGCAGGAAAGATGGCTTCGTGTAATGAATGTTACTAAACTGTTTCTTTCAATAAAAAAAAAAACATCGGAAATTAACGGAGCGACTAGTAA
This sequence comes from Macrobrachium rosenbergii, assembly GCF_040412425.1. Classification (NCBI taxonomy): domain Eukaryota; kingdom Metazoa; phylum Arthropoda; class Malacostraca; order Decapoda; family Palaemonidae; genus Macrobrachium; species Macrobrachium rosenbergii. The sequence goes on along the minus strand of NC_089768.1, from coordinate 11,673,119 downwards.
ATAAATAAAGAAAAAAAATATTCAACGAAGTTTCTTCGGCGCAATCGAGTTTTCTGTGCGGCGTATAATCAAGGCCACCGAAAATAGATCTATCTCTTTCGGTGGTCTCGGTATAATACTGTATGAGCCGCGGCCTATGAAACTTTAACTACTGCCCAGTGGTGGCCTGTCTTATATCGTTGCCAGACGCACGATTATGGCTAAATTTAACCTTAAATAAAATAAAAACTACTGAGGCTAGAGGGCTGCAATTTGGTACGTTTAATGGTTGGGAGGGTAGATGATCAACTTAACAATTTGCAGCCCTCTAGCCTGAGTAGTTTTTAAGATCTGAGGGCGGACAGAAAAAGTGCGGACGGACAGAGAAAGCCGTCTCAGTAGTTTTCTCTTGCAGACAACTAAAAACTATTTAATACCAGTTACATTTATAGTACAGAAACTTTTCTCTTCTCATTATTTTCATTAAGTAAATATTCTCAGGTGAAAGACTAAATGCGTCTATTTATACCTTTATGAAAGAGCATATTGCTTCACAAGGAAAATATTCAGGGTTGTGTGTGGTAAAGATAGGTCTTTTGTTTGATAGCGAGAGATTTGAAATAATTTTATTCTTTTATGTATTATCATTAAAAAACTGCCCCCTCTCTCTCTCTCTCTCTCTCTCTCTCTCTCTCTCTCTCTCTCTCTCTCTCTCTTGAATATTCATATTCAAATCATTTTGTTCCTTCATTTCTGTTCTATCGAGTGATTATGACTTCGTATCAAAACGCCGTAAAAACGAAATGTTTTAAATTGCCTGAAATGAAGTACAAAATGTATTCCACACTGAACCAGAAATGTACGTTTGGAAAACAGCCTTTTGGTAATTAAACAGGTGCAAAGGCACATAACGCGTTATGTTATTCGGTCAAAGTAGCTTCGTTACGCTTTGTAATTTTTCAGCTTAAATAAATTGCCGTTGGGAAGTTGATCATTTTAAACGCAGGCAGGTAAAAGTATTATATTGGAATTGTCAGTCTTAACTGGGCCTAAAAGTGGTAATGATTAATTTTCATCAAAGATTCTCGCTCTTTTGATCTCACCAGTTTGCATTTGTTATAATCAAATTGAAATCGTACAACTTTTACGCAGTCAGCGGCTTTTATCTTTTGATCCCGATAGCGTTTGTACTACCCTCCCAGCGGTGTAATGCTAACTAAAGTACCAGGCAGTTATGGTTGAGAAATATTTACATGTTTATTTTTAAATTATATACCTGTAAGCTATAATTATATTCTTTTATGCGTTGATGAGTTAACGATGTAATGAGTGATTCTGTTACGAGATTAATAGCGTGAATATTCCCAACACAACGGTTATTTTAGCGTCAGGATTGTCTTTGTTTGGAAATATCTAAATTTCTTGGGCTGGCTTATATTGTAAGTGGATTTGTGAAAGATACGTAAATGTATTTTTAAAAGAGTACTGAAGTTCAGTCATGTTGCCTTGTTCTTCTTTCAGTCGTGTATGTCTGAGGGATTTCCTCGTCATTTTTTATCATAGTTTCTTGTTTATAGACACGTTTGTGTTTGTATGTGTGTATTTATATATATATATATATATATATATATATATATATATATATACATATATATATATATATATATATATATATATATATATATATATATATATATATATATATATATATATATATATATATATATATATATAGAGAGAGAGAGAGAGAGAGAGAGAGAGAGAGAGAGAGAGAGAGAGAGAGAGAGAGAGAGAGAGAGATGTGGCCGTGTGATTGTGGGTGATTTTCCTTACAATGTTTACAATAGTTTCTTGTTGATTCACACATGTGGGTATGTGTGTATACATAAATAAATAGAGAGAGAGAGAGGATGCCATGTGACTGTGTGTGTGATTTTCCTGACAATGTTCACAATAGTGTCCTGTTGATTTACACAAGAGAGAGAGAGAACGTGCGATTGTGTGCGATTTTCCTGACAATGTTTACAATAGTTTGTTGTCGATTCACACATGTGGGTATGTGTATATACATAAATATATATATATATATATATATATATATATATATATATATATATATATATATATATATATATATATATATATATATATATATATATATATATATATATATATATATATATATAGAGAGAGAGAGAGAGAGAGAGAGAGAGAGAGAGAGAGAGAGAGAGAGAGAGAGGATGCCATGTGCCTGAGAGAGAGAGAGAGAGAGAGGATGCCATGTGACTGTGTGATTTTCCTGACAGTGTTTACAATAGTTTCTTGTTGATTTACACAAGTGAGAGAGAGAGAGAGAGAGAGCGGACTTGCGATTGTGTGTATGTGTGTGTTTGTGTGCTGGCTGATGTGTTGGTCCTTGTCATTGCATAGTGGAGGTGGCGCTTGCTGTGATGCCGAGGGCAACGCCGACCCTCCTCTTTAAATCTCTCTCGATGCGTGAACATAAAACCGCATTACGTTGGAACTCAGCCATCGCTCGAGCCGACATCCGAATGTGCACCTTAATGGAGAAATGGGAGGGAGAAACAGACACACGCGGACAAAACACGACTTGTAGGAACTCTTAGGAATATTACCCGTGGTGTTTTCTCTTTTCCAGTGTTTTTTTTTTTTTTTACTTGCGCGTTCTTTGGTGTTACGTTTTGTTCCCCATTTTTTGAACTTACTGACACTGAATTTATAGTAGTAGTAGTAGTAGTAGTAGTAGTAGTAGTAGTAGTAGTAGTTGTAATTAGTATTCTGTTTGACGATTTCTTTAAAAAATTATTTAAATCTTTATTCGAGGTTACTTTCTGTGGGTTTTCCTTTATGTATATCTTTTCTGTGCAGTATATTTCGACTAATTTTACGCAAAATATTTAAACTAACATGAAAATCACTATAAGGTTATTTTTTTCTTTACGTCTGTGTTATCAAGAGAAGTATGCTAGTTTTTATTTTTCAGTTAAAAATTGTCTTAAAGACGTCGGATCCTGTTATCATTTCCTCGTCATTCCATCTGCGGTCGATTTCCTTAGATTTTGATTTTCTTAATCCTGGCTGACGAATAATATTCCATTTACAACGTTCCTCTCGTGTTTGCTAAGTACTGTGAAGTTTTTGTTGCTTTTTTATTTGTTTTTTTAACGGTAAATGTGTAATACACAGTATTTTGCCTTTTGCTGCTACTATTATTGGAAGTATAAATTTAATTTTTTTTTATTTTGCCTTTTGCTGCTACCACTACTACTATTATTGGAAGTATAAATTTAATTTTTTTTTATTTTGCCTTTTGCTGCTACCACTACTACTATTATTGGAAGTATAAATTTAATTTTTTTTGTTATTATTAAAATATCTCCAGATTCTGATTGCTCGAAAGTTTGTATTCATCACCATCATCATCATCATGCGCTTGTCACCGTCAAATATTTATAAATATAATAAATGTTTGACAAGAACAAGCTATGAATGACATTGCAGTAAGTGAAATAGGGCGGGCATATACCGTAGACTGCAAGGTGATTTGCTTCTTATGCTAATGTTGATAGTTGAATTTTGCCTGGTGCTTTAGGTTATCACATGCATAATTTTCAATTTTATTTCAGATTTTTAATGAATATAAAGTCCTGAACGTGGCTATAATGGTGTGTTTTAACCCATGATGTATAAATGAGACTTAGAAAGTGTGGGATATGTGAGGGTTGGCGTGCAGTGCCCCGCATGTGACGTAGGTCCAGCGGGGACCACGCGAAGATGACACACGAGGCGGGCCGGAGGCCTTCGGGGGCGCGGAAGGAGGCCAAGACAAATAACGCCCCTTCTCGCACCAGCATGAGCGGACTGTTGCCCAGCCCCGTCGTATGCGGGGACGATCCAAACTTCGTTTCTTTCTACCGCAACGGGAGTTCCAAACGGTTTTCTGACAGCTACGACAATATCAAATACAGTGGAAGTGGCTCTACTCGGCAGCAGGAAAACGGCGGACGCCTTGGCCTGGCCAATGGCGAACGCTCGTCAGATTCGGAGGATTCCGGTGCCACCAGCGGTGCCACAAGTGGCAAGGAAGCCAGCCCGGGCTACGAAGAGAGTTCTGGTTCAGAGCAGAGCAGCGGGCCTCCTCTCTCCGAAGAGAACAGAATCGAGGATGACATAGAACCTGCTCCCAGATACATCAGGTCTTCGTTGCCTAGATCTCAGACAACACCTGCTCTCAATGGCGACCATTGCCTAGACGACGCCCTGAGACCACTCACGCATTACGGCCAAGATTCTCCCAGTAACGAAAATTCTAGGTTCGACAACGGGCTCAGTCGTATCAGAGCAGCGCACGAAATTAACATAAGTAAGCTAGCATATCTCGAGGCTCTTTTCCAGCGCGCCAAGTTGGAAGAGATGCGATTGAAAAACTTGACCGAGAGTCAAAAATACAAAAGTGAAACCAGGACCAAAGAGTCGACGAGCAAAAGTTTGCAAAGCCCCGAGAGTGGTTATAAGTCGTTGCCCTCATCCATATCAGATTACGGACTCAGGAATTATTCTGCTTCTTTGGGCGCATCTAATCCATCGTCGATTAATAACAGTAGTTGTGGTTCCACGTTACCTGACGGTCAGGCGTTGTTGCGGACCATTGAAAGTCGCCTACAGCAGGCCAGACCACAGGAGAAAAGTGGCGCCCGGACTCTCTACCAGTGTGGAGGCAGCAGCAGTGTTGGCAGCCTCAGCCGGTTGACAGGTCAAAGTCCTGTCGCGAGTGGAGCATCAACACCAGCGCGATTTGTTTCGCCTTCAAGAACAACGGAACAAACGTCTGGCAGTGTGTCTAGGGATTCCTCTGCTAACACTCCTTGTAGCACGCCTGCTACAACTCCAGGGGGCACGCCCAAGCGCCCCGATGGCCTTGGACGTTCCAGTGGGCACGTGAGCCAAAGATCCCTACCCCATAACTATAGAAGTCGGTCAGCGTACAGTTCCCCTGCAGTGTCCCCTCAGCGTGGTCCGGACCCTGCTGGGTTTTTGGTGTCCCCTCCTAATGGCGGACCTGCACCCAGAAGGTTCTCCAGTTTGGAACTGCGGGGAAGGGGACAACTTCGACAGTTGCCCTTGCGACACACTGCCCATGGTTTCCCAACTTGCGTGTTGCCCATCAGCCCGCCGTCGCCAGCTCAGGGCACTCAGGCTTTCCATCGCAAGATGCAGCTCTTCTTCGAAATCATGGACACTCAGTCGAAGTTCTCACAGGTAAGGGAGATCTCGATGTGTCGTGCTTGATTGATTCCGCTCTTAATTTTTTTTTTCCTAATCATTTGTCTTTTTTCATACAAACAAGATGTTGGACCAAACTGTTCACTTTTTGCACATTGGAAGATTATTTCTGAAATTGTATGCTGCAGATTCTTTTTATGTCGTGATTTCAGTCATGAAACCAAAGAAGGTGATTATGATTGCCTATCCCTTTTGCTTTCCCTTCCTCTTTTGAAAAATCAGGTACTTAAAGTTTGCATCTCGTAGTAGCTGAAGCTTGAAACGTTTCAGCCAAATTTTCCAGATGTTAATTTTGCTGTGATCATGTTGATTTAACAGGTAATCTTCGTGCCTAAGGTAATTTTGGAAGGATCCTGCAACGGCCATTATTATGGCATATCAAATATATTCGTGATGTATTTTTTGCAGGTGAATTTGTGTATGGAAATACTTTTTTAATCGACTTCTTAGGTTTTTTATTGTATCTATTCAATAATTTCATTCAACTTTCCATTGATGTTGTAGTATACATCTTTTACGATGTGTTTGGTTCATTTTCTAAATGTTTTTAATTTGGCAGGAGGACTTATATATATCAGGTACCCATGTCAGAAAGTTGTTTAGAAAAATGTAAAACTAGAAATATTCATACGAATGCTTTAGTTTGCACCAAGTTTTTAGCCAATTCTCTTAGCATAGCCATAGGTTTCAATATATTTATAGTAAGACATGTCACGTGTCGAAGTTTCACTTGAGATGAATGAGAGTAGGACTTTCATTTGTACAGTAATATAGAAATCTTTTAATTATTCAATGCCTCATACTTTATTATATTTCTCTAATGTTCAGTCTCATTTTCATAGCTCGCTCACTACTCCTCATATGATCAACTGCAGTACAAGGTAGGTCCCAATACTGTGCCTCACTTGGAGCCTTCCTTTCCGGTAGAAGACCTATGAAAAGTATATTGTATCAAAACTTGAGAGACGAGCCCAGTTTTTGTATAACAACCCCAGTTACCCAGCCCCCTGGCCCCAGCCCAAAACCCCCCCTCTCTCTCTCTACCCAGTTCTTGTCTTTTTGCAGACCAGCGTAGATGTATATACATATTTTTTCTTGCACCTTTTTGTACCATAGATTTTGCATTGTATCTAGGGACAGGAAGGCACCTTAGTAAATCATAAAGACAGCATTATACTGTGTGTATGAATCAATGTTGGCTACGTTCCTCTCGTTTCCAAAAACTTCATCGGTTCCTAAATTCCCTGTATGTAGGGAGAAAAAATAAATGTTAAAAATTCCGTCTCCCCAATGTTGTAGTGGTGTTGATGTCCAGTTACCGTCGGGGATGATTCCTAAATGGTAACTAGAATGAACGAGAACCATTGGTAGAATTGGAGGTTTGGCAACCTTTCGACAGACACGAGAATGTCTACCGTTGGAGTTGAAAGGTCGAGTGAACGTAACCAAGAGTCAAGTGAATCCTGCCAGTAAACATTTTCGATAGAGTCACTTCCCTCAGAGACGTACACACGGGGTGTTTAGTGTTTTTGTGTGTAGCATGGACAAGTGGTAGTGCGAAACATTGTTTTCAGTAATAGATTGAACATACAGGCAAACGTTGGTGCTAGTGTTGTTACTGTTAAAACCATCAGCACGACGATTGTGTTCATCGTCGCCCTATACTTGGCTGATATTGCCAACAAAAAAAGTTTGTGGCATTGTCAATTTATTTTTAAGACTTATGATATGTATTGAAATAATGACTTTGATATTGATTGACAAGTATTACATTTTTATGCCCATGCACTTCGTTAACAACCTTTCCATTTCTTTCCAGGTATGTCTACTAGATTTAAGTTCCTTCTCCTTATCTGTGAGTACTGAATTTTTCACTTAAATGTTTGAACTACATTTAATTTAATTTGTTTTTATTTCTCAATTTTGTTATCTTTTTCTAAATGTGTTACAGATCTTAAGATAATTATCATTAAATATGATATTTTAGTGGCGTACTTATTCGTCATATGGGAATTCTTTGGTGATATTAAGAAGTAAACAAAACAAATTAAGGAAGCTAAATATTAGATGAGTTTTACAAGAAAACATAAAATTGTTTGAAGTACTATTTTTTTTTTTTTTTTTGCAACAGATGATGCTGTATTTGACCTGAATGACAGATAGAAGAAGTTGACAGTTATCGATTTCTTCCGTCATAGTAATATTCTGTAACAACAATTATCAAAATTATATATATATATATATATATATATATATATATATATATATATATATATATATATAACCAAGATAGTGTGTTACGGCGCATTTTCGTAAGCATATATGTGTTGATATATATCAGAAAAATTCTCGAACCACATGAGGCTTTTCTCCTAAGTTTCATTGAACTTAAGAGATCCTGAAGCCACAGTATGTTGGCTCTTTTCCGCCTTTGACTATTATTCTGATTTTTCTAGGAAATGTTTGAGATAATTTCATACACGAAATATGCGATACGTGACTCCCTGTAGATTTTGTTTCCATTAACTCTTTATTTATCGATAATAGATATAAATTTTTTTTATATTATGTTCCCTTCAATCAGTAGACATCCAAGGGTAGTCATCACTAATGGTTAAATGCGAATAATCAGCTACTTTTTTGAAAATGATATTTTCAGTCCATTCAAGTCTTTAAAAAGCAAGAGATTTTAAGTGTAACCCTTAAAATTAGAATTATTTCTCGAATTTCAACATCAGATTCCTGTGATTCATCCGACTTTTCGTTCCATACCTTTTCGTAGTAAGTGGTGGGGATAATGGTTCGAAGTATTGCTATATTTTTTTTTATCCATTTTAAAGCGTAAAGTAAATTTATGAGAATTTTTCTACTGACGTTGCACTGTGGAATATCAACTTTTCATTTGTGTTCGTATTAGTAAGTACATTTTGAGGCTTCACAGATAGATAGTAAACGCCTGGTGACTGAGGAACGGTTGATTCCTAATACGATTCCTCTCTTGATTTTATTGTCTGTCTCAGTTAACTTCTTCTAAAAATTACTAAATATTGTTATGCATTTATCTCCAGTGTCATTTGAAACTAGCAGGAGAACTGGGATCTTTCATACAGTTTCCTATTAGTAATGATCGCATATTATTTCTGTGGCTGAAAGATCAAGTTTCCCTTAGGTCAGTATGTGACAGATAGTCAGTTCAAAATGTTTACAATGCAGAGAGAGAGAGAGAGAGAGAGAGAGAGAGAGAGAGAGAGAGAGAGAGAGAGAGAGAGAGAGAGAGAGTAAAATATGATTTCATAACATATCAGAGCCATTGTTGTTGAAAATTGTGTAATTTAGAAAATACTTTGCAAAAGAGAAAAGGAAACCATCTCGACAAAAACTGTTACCTGCAAGCACACAAAATTCTCAGATACCTGCAAATACATCTCACTCTTTGTTGCCGTATGAAAGGGGCAAGATTTAATGCCAGTAATGATAAGATTTTAAGGAGAGACAGACAGAGAGAGAGAGAGAGAGGGGAGAGAGAGAGAGAGAGAGAGAAATTTTATATGGTAAGTCAGGAGAATGATACACCGTGGTGAGTGCCATATGTTAGGGAGGTTTGATTGCTCAGGAAATAAATGGATGTTGGAATAATATATGTATTCTGTGGTTGTGATTCATTTCTGGAAAACGATATATTATGGCAAGGATCTGACTTCAAAATCATGATACTTGTCCGATATTTCAAATGGAAAATCTAATCGACGAGGCTCTCTCTCTCTCTCTCTCTCTCTCTCTCTCTCTCTCTCTCTCTCTCTCTCTCTCTCTCTCTCTACCCGTCAGGAATCACTTTCTTCGTTTCACGCATCATTTTCTTCAAACGTCACTTGTGCGCGGTTTTATTTTCAGCTTTCTCTCCTACTTAATCACATTGACTTTCAATCACCCAACTTTCTCACAGCTTCTAATTGATTTTTCTCTTCGTTTTGTCGTTTTTTCTCTATTTTTTTTATTTATCCCATTACCTTCATCCTTATTTCTTCTCTTTGTCTCTATTTTCATATTCCTCCTCCTTCTCCTCCTCTTCCAGTATCCGTTCCTTCTCCTCAGGTATGGAGGAGCTTACATAATATTCGCCTCGGGAAACTTTTGAAGACTTGTCTCTCAACAGAGGATTATCTTAAGCCAAGACAGGGACTGCCGCCCCCATTTCAAAAATCCTTTTCATGAGACTCTCTTATGAAAGAGAGTATTAATTATTTACCAATCCCATTATTGTGCCAAGTTGAGGTTTTTATTCTTTGGGTGGACCAATTTAGAGGTCTAAATATAAACCCTTTTGTTTGAAGGACGGTGATATTGCCGATTTTTAGATTAAAATTTTGCGTTGTATTTTTTTTTTTTTTTTTTTGTTAATCAGTGACATTTTTTTCGTACTGTGTAACCAAAATGTTCCAGTGCCAGGTCATCAGACCAAACTTTTATGAATCAAATCAATAGCATATTTTTTTCCGCTTGGATTTTCATATTGTGCTGTGAGGCACAGAGTACGTTTTGGGGTTGGAAAGTGTTTAGACGTTGCATAAAGTAATTTTCAGCGCCGGCGTGTTATCCAGTACTTAATATCTAATATATTTGAAGGTACTATTAGTAGCGGGACTTGTTTTTAGAGACAGCTGTCATATGAAACATTAATTGGTCTTTTCTCCGTTGAAGTATTGCCCACCATGTTGGTGGTCCTTTCTCCCTGTGACCCAAAAGGCACTTGTCAACATCCAGTGTGAACAGGTATACTGTGGGACTTCTGATGACAGTCAGTTTTCGAAGTTTTTCCTCTGGTACCTTTTGTTAAACTCTCTAAGTCTTACCGAGATTTGGATTCTTTGAGCTTCCACAGATGAAGGGGAAAGTTTGTTATTGCTGGAGAGAGTAAAGGCATCAACATACTAATAGTTTGATACGAAGAGAAATGGCTAATCTTGAGTTTCTTTCGTTTGCGTGACTTATTGTTTGTTTGTGTGTATATATATATATATAAAATATATAACATATTTACATATATACATATATATACACACTATATCTATATATATATATATATATATATATATATATATATATATATATATATATATATATATATATATATAAATATATAATGTATGTGATTATTTTGTCCCAACCCATGAGTTTATCCTCTTACTAGTAATCCTCTTCATTCCCAAGCTTTCAGAAGTTGATATAGAACATGGATTTGCAGGTGTACAAGTTAAGACAATATTCAATCTCTCTCTCTCTCTCTCTCTCTCTCTCTCTCTCTCTCTCTCTCTCATTATCCAGACATAAGAGAGTGCCATGTCCGTGAAGGAAATTGCATATGTAAATGGCCATGTGATCTTTACAACACTCGAGGGGAACTAGATCATCATGCTCTTAAATTTTCATGGTATCCAGCCAGAGAAATACATGTATCATATGAAGTGCTGCGTACAGACTGTTTATGCTAATTTAGAAATGTTGTTTATGAAGTCCAGCTCTCTCATTTATTCTTATTTTCCATCAGTGTATATACATGGTAACTTTTTACCTGATACATATATAATAGTAATAGCCACAATGCCCTCGTGGTCAGGTCGGCAAAGTGACCTAGCTGTGATTATGAAACTCGGGTTCTTTTCCCGCTACCGGACATCATAATATCTTCATATTTCTTACACTTGGATCTTAAGGCTTTGTAGCGACAAGCAAATCGAAGATAGCGCGAAGAATTCGAGAAGTTAAGAGGGCATTGTGGCTATTACAATTACAAACATATATGTTTATATATATATATATATATATATATATATATATATATATATATATATATATTTATAGATGTATGTATATAAATATGCATACACTTGTAATTGGGAAATTGGAATAATTGAGAACTCAATTGCAAAAACAAAATATGTACTATATATATATATATATATATATATATATATATATATATATATATATATATATATATATATATATATATATATATATATATATATATATATATATTTATATATATTTATATATATATTTATATATATATTTATATACACACACATATATATATACACATAATTATATTATGTTAACTGTAATAACTGGTAGGTCTGCAATTCCCTGCAGATGCTACTTCATTTATTTCTCATTTCCCCTGTGTAAGAGGTAACTGAGTGCATCTCAGGATATATTCTCTCTAATTAGTGCTAATATTTTAAGATATTTTCTCTAATTAATTTCATATAGCCTGAGAGAGAGAGAGATTTAATCTTTCAATAAAATTTTGTGTTTAATTCATCTTTTTTTAATTCATAAAATTATGGACGTCGAATTCAACGAAAAATGCTAAGTGCATTTTGCTATAAAACTCTGAGACTAGTTTTTTAATTAGAATGAAAACGACTTGGGATGAATTATTTATTTTTACTTATTACCATGAAAGAAATTCAGCTCAACAAAAACGGTATTCAAATGGGAAATAAAATAACGCTGTTCGAGCCACCTTAACAAGAGCATTAAAATACTAACGAGAACGAAGAGAAAGCAAATGAATCACGATACAACATAAAGTGAAACAGGAGACAAACACAGAATGAAAAGTATAAAAAAAAAAGGTGAACACCTCTAATACCCACGCCATTAAGCCACAATAAATCCAAGTAAGGTCACGCCACTTAATTTTAGCAGATCTCTTAATGAGACAAGAAGGGCCGCAGTCCCTGGTCGTAAGTTGAAAGTCATCTACTCTCAGGAGGGAGCTTTTGTCTCTGGTTCACAACTAACAGGGCATTAAGATGGTTAACCTGAACCACTTCAGGTAAAGACGGGCTTTCAGTGAAACAAAGCAGATTGTTCGGACGTAACAACGAACTTCTGAAGTAAAGGAAAACTTGACAAAATTGCTAATATATATATATATATATATATATATATATATATATATATATATATATATATATATATATATATTATATATATTTATATATATATATATATATATATATATATATATATGAAATTAATTAAGAGAACATATTTTCAGATATTAATATTAATTAGAGAGAATATATCCTGAGATGTACTCAGTTCCCTCTTGCAAAGAGGAAATGAGAAATAAATGAAGTAGCATCTGCAGGGAATTGCAGACCTACCAGTTATTACAGGTAATAACAGAATATAATTATATATATATATATATATATATATATATATATATATATATATATAATTATATATATATACATATATATATAGAGAGAGAGAGAGAGAGAGAGAGAGAGAGCTTAACATTTATGATTTCTGGATTAAACATTTTATAGAACCATTTAGGTTTCAGCCATTCGTCAAAATCCCAGATTACGTAAGAGTTACATGTCCTTGCCGAGAATAGGTGCAAAAAAAAGATTATTTGAATAATATATATTTAAAAAACTGAATGAGCATAAAATTGGCTGATAAAAGAAATACATTTTGAGGAGAATCTCTGTGCAAATCCATTTGGTATTTTTCCCTTAAGAAATTATTCTCTGCTGGTTTTACACATTTCGTACCGGTGGCCTTCTGATTGTCGTTACTGAAAGCTTTTGCTGAATTGGATTAAGAATGTCGGACTTTTATCCGTTTTCTTATACAATCTCCTTTTGGGAAGGTTGTAAAGCGGGTTTTTTTCCACGTTAATTGTGAAAGAATCTAGAAAGGAATTTGTTTTCTCTGAGGAAATTAGATTCGTGTCAAGTTGAATCTGTATTTCACTGAGGTGCAGAGAACACGATGGATCTTTGGGAAGTGAAAGCCTTCCCAATTTTATATTAAAGAAAAATATTCACTGTTATTAGCTTCCTTTAGAGAATTGAATAATTTAAATAGATTTTCTTGAAATCAGATTTGTTGAATCAATTTGCATACATACAAAACACTTATGCATCACATGCCCACAAAAGACAGTATATTCGAAACTCTTTAGTCTTGCAGCTGTCAAAATTCTTTCTTACTTTACGTTCTGAATTGTCAGTATTAAATGTTGTACGTTTCGAAAATCGCAGTTGAAAAAAGTTTTATTAATATTTTTTTTTTTTCAATTTATTCATTGTCCTGCATATTATGTGAATATCCCTACTGAACAGAGTATCCATATTGTACTTTCAGTTCTATAAAATTATAAAATCTTTTTGACTCGTCCCAGTAAATGTGAAAAAGATTTCATAAAAATCACGTTTATTTACTCCGTATCAAACCTTTCGTGACAATAGATTTTCATTTTCTGATGAATTTGACAAATTCACAATTTTATCTTTTTCTGGTGTTCGTACCTCCGACCTAAACCTGTAAAAAGTTTACTGAATTTTTTTCTCTACCTGTCGTACCTATTGACAGGTAAATGTTAGGAAGAGATACAAGATTTTTTGTGTTCCAGAATAAAATAATAGTTTCGATTCATATATACAGTAATATTTACTAATCAGGACAATAAAATAAAATAATAGTTTCGATTCATATTATTATCAGTAATATTTACTAATCAGGACAATAAAATAAAATAATAGTTTCGATTCATATTATTATCAGTAATATTTATTAATCAGGACAGTAAGTATGTTTGCTCAACTGTGTCTGATGCCTAATAGATGTAGTAGGTTACAAGTCAATGCAGCTGAGAGTTTACGGGTGCAATTTCCGTTCCCCTTGTCAAATAATCAAGTTCAATAGATTTTTTTTCTATCGAATCAGTATATATTTCACTCGCATCCTTGGTTCATTGTTAGGGCTCAAGAGTTTTACCTGCACAATATGTTATTACTTTCATTGATTTCACTGAAATAAAAAATGTTATCGGTTGATTACTTGATAACAAAGCAGGAACAACAGTATTTGATTTATCTTTTAAATGCTATGCACGTCCATTGTACATTGGCTGATATTGTACATTATATATATATATATATATATATATATATATATATATATATATATATATATATATATATATATATATATATAGATAGATAGATAGATAGATAGATAGATAGATAGATAGATAGATAGATAGATAGATAGATAAATAGATAGATAGATATAGATATAGATAAATGACGACAACGTAGCAAGGCATTTAAAATGTAGCTACAACTTTCATTAAACATTTTCCCTTACTTTCAAATATTTCACGTAACAGCTCCATGATAAGTACTTTATCTATGCACACTTCTTTTTTTTAACCCATGTATTCTCCTCTATCAGTTTTGTGTCAACTCTCTTATTCTACAAATCAAAAGGCTACCATATTATTTCCAAAGCAGTTGAGTTATGTCTTCTAGAAATTTTGTGCCAGCTATGAGCAAATCATGGAATGGTACTCCAAATCATGTAGTCGTGTCATTGAAACTTGTGATGTTCAAATTATGTGCAAATGCTTTTTTTTTTTTGCTGAGCTGGTTCATATGAGAATCATTAGTTATTTTTATTCTTTTTCTTTTTCTTTTTTTTTCTGTCTATTTTACTTGTTTCCTATGGTATTTCTCTTTTATTGTTTCTTCTTCTGTATTTTTGGCCGTAATGGGGTTTCTGTGTTTGGGCCTTTTGGCTTGGAACATTTTGCTTTTCTGGCCAGGGTTGCAGCTTTGCTAATGATAATAATATTACCCTTATTATTCGCAGAGTCATTTCCATTACTGTTATCTTTGTTAAGGAGGCAGTTACCCCTCACACTCATTTCCTTTGAACTTTTCCCTGGCCCTGATGCACCTCTAACATCTTAGTCAGCTATAAAATCACAATTTAACTGCCAAAACTCACTTATGATCCTGAAAAATGATCCTTTCAGGCCTTAGTTTCTCTTCATATTTCAGCTTACTGTTTGCTGCCCTTAATTATTCAGTAGTCAGTTTGGGAAGCATCTTCAAATTTACTCTGAAGTCCTTCCACCATTTAGTCCATAGATCCGACAAATCTTGGAAATACGGACTTTAATGTGGACTTCAGACAGTGTCTCTCCATTTCCATGTTTTACTCTAAGATCCATTTGCTCATTAACCTTTCTCTTTGCATATGGTTCCTGTAGATCTCGCACATTTTTAACCCAGATTAGTCCAAGTTATTTGTGTCCAATTACACCATTTTTCTCTCATTTTCTTTAAGAATACTTCATCCATTCTCTTGTGTAACTGAAATTGATCTCGTCCTGCATTTAAATGTGCTTCAAATAATCTCTTTTTCTCCTTTCTTCATTCTACCCCTTAAATTTTATATAAACTTTACACACACAAACACACACATACTATATATATATATATATATATATATATATATATATATATATATATATATATATATATATATATATATATATATATATATATATATATAAAGTGTGTGTGTGTATGTGTTAGTAACTAGACCACGAATTTTATGATGGAATCTGGTTAACTTTGTTGGTGTCATATTTTGAATAATGTAAATAGCAAAGTTAGGAACAGAGTTGGACTAAACAACAAAGGCACGAAACATTATCTTCTGTATTGTAATGAAAATGTCATTTTGAAGACTCGCTCATTTACGATGAATTTTGCTGTCATTTAGTCTACAACGAGTTTACTTCATGCGTGTATTTACTTAAATTCTCGTATTTGTGTTAAAGTGAAAGCAACACTCAAAATGTTTTTCAGAAATATGATGGTCATAATTCTTACAATTTTGTCGGTATATAAAGTTAAGAAATTCGGTCTGTTTTATGATGGCGAAATGAATCTTAGCTTTGTGGCTAAAAAAAATCTCCTTTTTGGTGGCGTTTTTATATGCATTTAATTTCTCGTGTTTGTAATACTGTGAAAATAATAAAATGTTGTCATAAATATGGTGATCATCACTGCCACAATTTCGTTGATAAAAAAATTAAGAAACAGGATGCATTTTATGAGGGTGATATAAATCGGAGATTTGTAGCTAAAAAAATATTTATTGATGTATTAACATATAATAAAAACAAAAAATCTACCTCTTAGACAATGAGTGGAAATGTGCAGTGCAAAAGTTACCTAAAGCCCATAAAAAAGAGAGAAATATTTCAGCTAGTGGTGTCTTTGCATTAGAATCAAAGAGTCCACCACTTGCACAGTGAGTGGAAATGTGCGCTGCAAAAGTAACCTCCCCCCAAAAAAAATATAAAGGGAAAAAGAAAAAATCATTAATTAGCCGTAATGGCAGACGATTTTCGAGAGGATGAGGCAGAGGTGGTGGAGAGTCCCCGGATGACAGCAGATGAGCGAAGACTCTGCTTGCAAAGAAAGATTAGAGGTATTGGCGGACGGTGCTCCATCGATCATCGGGCTACTCAAGTTACTGATTCGGGATTTTCTCCTCCTTTTGAGGAAAAAGTCTCTCTCACCCAGTTTGAGATCCCGTAGATAGCGTCGACAATGGAGGAATAAACTTATCAATCCCTCACTCTCTCTCTCTCTCTCTCTCTCTCTCTCTCTCTCTCTCTCTCTCTCTCTCTCTCTCTCTCTCTCTCTCTCTTCTCGTGTGATTTTGAAGAGTATACGTTGCATGCATAAACAGAAATATGGATTAACTGGATTTTAAAATGTATACAATACTAAGAATCTTCGTGTCTCGTAATCCATTATATCCATGTATTGACTTATATCACGTTTTTTCATCATGTTATTTTTTTTTAAATCTTAATCCATTTTAAGAACTTTAGAAATTCATTCGTTTTAATGATGGTTATTCTGACGATTGTAGACTTCCCCTCAGTAATCAACGAATTAATCTCCGTGGTGAATAAACCTCCTAATTGTATGAAGTGTAGCTGATATTGCCCATTTTCTGATATGTCGATTCGAGTTGTTATCCGCTTTCATACACATTTCTACTGTTAAACTGATTTTTAGCCTAATACTATACGATCGTTCGAGTGTGTGTGTTTAAACGTAGGTATAATGGAACGTGCTTGTTATTAAAGCAGAAGTCTTGTGTTAAAAACACATGAATTATTTATTTTTTTTATCAGTTTGTTTTATTTGCTTTGATTCTCTTGACTGATGTTACGCTGTCTCCTCTGGTAGTTCGCTTGTTGGGCTGCGATGGAAGAATTAGGCAAAACATTACTCATGGATTCCCATAAGTATACCTAGTTTAACCAGACCACTGAGTTGATTAACAGCTCTCCTAGGGCTGGCCCGAAGGATTAGATTTATTTTATCTGGCAACGGGACCTACAGCTTATTGTGGAATCCGAACCACATTATACCGAGAAATGAATTTCTGTCACCAGAAACAAATTCCTCTAATTCTTCATTGGCCGGCCGGAGACGCGAACTCGAGCCTAGCAGAGTGCTAGCCTCTCACTTGAGTTTGTAAAAAAATTCACCCATAAATCTTATAGAAAGGTCGGCCATGAGTTAGCGCCTAGGTTGTTAGAAATTTGCTGTGTTGAGGTTGGTAGAAGGAATTTTACCTTGGAGCATGACAGATGAGTTTTTTTTTTTTACAAACCCAAGTGAGAGGTAAGCCATGGCCAAACGCTTATATATATATTTTTAAAATAATATAGTGATGTTAAGAGTCCGACCAGAAGTGACGGTTTTTCCCACGTAAGTAAGGCGAGGATAAAATACGTAGAGCACTTTAGTTCCATTATGTTTAGTCTCCTGGTGTATAAATCTTAAATTTTGTTTATACATGTGTGCCAACTGAAAATGTTTCCTTACATGTATTTTTTGTTTTTTGTTTTTGTTTTTGCTGAATGAATAGTCTATTATCCCTAGGCGTATATGGTTGCTGGTTGTTAAATAAACAGGAAGGTTCATACAATGATACACACACACACACACACACACACACACACACACACACCACTAAGCTTACGTTATTACTTGCTAATTCTGACGTTTATGAAAAGGTCGCATGATTGATTGCCATGATTTCGTGGAGGCAAATTTCATAAACGTGATTATGAAACTGGTGTAATCGTAATTATTACTTATACGCTTTAATAACAAAAAGGGGTGTCGCATTTTGATTAGTAAACTAATTATTCATTTTTCGCTGTGAATCATTGATTGGTAGATATCAGCATTTTCGTGCAGTGTCTATCGTAAATTGTCTGGCAGAATATTCTGTTTTTTTGGTATTACTGTCTCCGTTTACGTATCTGAAAGAAAATTAGAGACTTTTTATTTTTTTTACTTAGTGACTCTGTTCTATAATGAGCAGATTTCAATCTATACTTCATTACTAATACAGTCAGATATGTATTTATTATGTATCTTTGTGTAATTTTTTTGTAATGTGCAAATATCAGTCTGTATTTCGTGAGTAATACGGGCAGATATATATTTATTATGCATTTTTCTGTATTCACATGTTAATAATTCTGCTAAAACTATTGAGGAGTTAGCAGAATTGTAGAGGGGGTTATGCAGATATCTCACAATTCTCAAGGTTCCCTGGTCTATCATTAATAAATTTCTTATGCAATTGTCTTCCAAGCGTTACATTGGTAGAATGGCACGCTAAGAACCATTTTGATTTTGAAGCAGTGTTTTCATTAACTAAGTTTTCAAATGTGATAAATCCCAAAAACATGCCTTTGAAAACATTAATATTTTCAAAGTTAGGTTTTGGAGTATTTTTTCGAATTATATATTTGTCTTTACACTGGTTGAACTATTCATTCGTGAAAGTCCTGGAACAAAGGCTTTCAGTCAAAAGGCTTCATCAGAAGACATGGAATAAGGAAGTGCGTGTGTCTTGCAAGATGATATCTTGCTGTTTCACTGGACTCTTATTCGCTGTGTTGTGTAATTTGGAAAGATTAAACGTATATTGATTTCCTGGATTGTCCTTTGAAGATTCTACAGCTGCTCTTGTTGTTGGCTCGGCATGTTCGTTCCTTTTCTTTTGTTTAAGGGGCGATCATGTACTTTGAGCCCTGCTTATTCATTATATAGTTGCCGTCGCGGAAAAACGCTTCGCCTGCCCTGAGATGTTCGTTATATTCATGACTTTAAGCAGAAGGAAAGGACGAAATGTCCGAAAAGAATGGAACTCACAAGAGAACGAGCTCTCTGATTTTGAACTGAATAACCTTAATTAGGCTTTTACGACGGAGAGAGAGAGAGAGAGAGAGAGAGAGAGAGAGAGAGAGAGAGAGAGAGAGAGAGTCTGTGGTGGTAAAAAGGTTTCACCCCTTTAATATCCCCCCATCAAGTTTGCCTCCCTTCTTCTCCTTTGAGCCTCTCTCTCTCTCTCTCTCTCTCTCTCTCTCTCTCTCTCTCTCTCTCTCTCTCTCTCTCTTCCCCCTCCATTGCGATCCTCCGTATATCCCCTTTCAACCTGGATGCTGCATCTTGGGATCATTACTTCCAACATTTTTCATTTCAAGAGATTATTTAGCGTATCCATAATCCACCGTTTAGCATAATATCGAGCGCAGTGCCCTAGCCGGGCCATTTATTTACCTGTTCGTGTTGCAGTTGTTGTGAAACAAATTGGATGCCGCATCCGTTCGTCTTCGTATGCGCGGTGAACTTGTGATCGTCAGTTGGTCAGACCGAAGGGGGAAATGACCTGTCTCTTTCACGGAAGGTCATCTCTCGAATAAATTCCGCGAGGTAAAGCACTTGATTTTCTCGTTGAATTATTCAGGCTTTGGTTTTTTTTTTTTTTTTTAACGGTTGTCTGTTCTCGTAACGTCAATGATGCGTTGCCTTGACGTCGAAGGCAGCTGTGCTGGAAAAATTGTCTCTTTTTTTTTTCTCTCTCTCTCTCTCAGAAATGCTGCAATGGTATCGACTCTGTTTTCAACGTTGCTTTTTCATCTGTATGTTTTTTATGTTCTGTGTATTGTAAAAGGAGCTTCAGGAATAATGTAAACTGTTTTTATTAAGTATAACCCATAACATTTAGTTATTGATGGAGCCTGTCAAATAAATGGATGACTAATGATATTTATTTTAGCAACGCCCTAGCGTTGCTTTATTGAAGAATAAAGAACCTGTTCTATTTCATTTACTTTGAAGGAACTAGTGGGTTGTGGGCCACAGTGAGACAACGAAATGTTCATTAGAGAGGCGAATGGATCACTGACCTTGAACTGTTATATATCATTTCATCCGAAATGTGTTCCTTGTTTGGGGGGGGGGTGGTTGTGGGTGGATAAATCTCTCAAAAAAACTGTCAGCATTTCAGTGTTCAACGTTTGTAAATAAAAATTTATAACGTGATTGTTTTTAAATGATTTTTCTGATATTTAAGTATTATGAGAGCATGGCTATGGACAGGTCTTTTTGAGTATTAAAAAATAAGGTCGAGTTGAGAAAGGTTAGGAATCACGGCCTTATATATTGAATTCATCATGGTCAGCTAAACGTCGTAAGAATCTTGTCAATCTGAAGCACCGATTAAAAATGTTAGGTTTACTTTATGTGTAATTCTCTATCCATTCTTGCGCAGTGATCAGTATGTGTGCATTTTGTAGCTAATCACGAGTTGTACTTTTATATGTTTTCATATCTGCATATATATATATACAGTATATATGTATATGTATATATATATATATATATATATATATATATATATATATATATATATATATATATATATATATATACATACAGTAGATAGATAGATAGATGGATAGATAGATAGATAGCTGTAAAGCAACAGCAGATGAAAAATGATTAATTTGCGGGAGATGTATTTGCCATGTTCATTGGCAACGCCCGTGGGAAGTGAGGCTCCTTTGCCGAAATACGCAGCGCTGTGACAGAGAAAAGAATTCCATTGTGGCGGTGTAGTAATGGCCCTCCGAAGGCGTCGTTTTACTACCAGCTGCTGCGAAATGAGCGCTTCACTGCTTCGGTTTCAGGGGGGTGAAGCGGCACATCCACTGCTACGGTAGTAGAATTACACCAGAAGTATTTTGTGGGCGGAAAGTGTAGAGGGGCAGGAAGGCTTTCCTGCGTACTTTAGTAGCAAACCATTTCCCCTTTTATGAAGTTCTGGGCCGCGATATTATTTCTTTCTTAAAAGAATTTCTCATCTGAGCTGCTTCGTAATTTCCTCTCCACCTTAATGTAAGAAGAAGAATCTTGGAACCTGTTTATTATAAAAGTTTCTCCTAAGAGTTCCGGTAAAAAGAGATTTGAATGCGAGTTTATTTGTTGTGCGTTTATCGTCTTCCCTTCCCCTCCCCTCCCCTCCCCCGCCCCTTTTTTCTTGATTGTCTTATATAATGGCCTTTGCAGCTACTTCATTTGCTTCAAAGGCTGGCTGCTTTATGAACAAAATTTTTCCCCCTTTTACGGAGGGGGGCTTTGCTAAGGTCTCTTCTAATAATCTCCCTAATAATCCCTTCTAATAATCTCGCCAGTGATGTAGGTTAAAGAAACCCAGAAGCTTTTGTGTACGACGAAGGCGGAGGCCAGGGTATAGGGAAGATTACTTTGAGTGGGCTGGAGGACAATAGAAAGCTCCTCCGGCTGGGCATGAGGCCGGTGGTAGCCACAGAATTTGGTGGCTCGTTTTCGCTGTGAACATCAAAGCCAATACTCGTTCACGACCGTTACCCAGCGGGTTGCATGCCGTTACTCGGTTCCCCAATGGGTATGAGCCCACCGAGACGCTCATACGCAAACTTGACAATGAGATTGAAAAGGGAATGGAATGAGTGACAATTAGGACTTGATTGAAGCTTTGCGTATGTATGGGGCAGTAAGCGAATATACAACAAAAAATTTGTCAGCCGAAGGTTTTTAAATATGTATGTACGTATGCGTGTAGAGTCTATGTTATTGTTGTTGTTGTTGTTGTAAGGCGATATGTAATTGTAATATGTTAATTGAGTGGAGTCATACTTAATGTGGTTTAAATGAAATTCTGTTCAAGTCGCATCAGCCATTGGCAACGGAAGTAAGCGTTCAATTAACGGGAGCAGTGTCGTCGGAAGTAGATTAATCTACGTTGTTCTCACACCATGTTTCATTAACTCTCCTTGCTCATAGATTAGCGATCGAAAATGTTTTTTGTATAAAAAACAGATACCCAGCGCATGTATAATTTTTAGCATATATATCTAGACAATGATTGGCTTTGTTTTCGTTCGCCAAGCATAGAATTCTGTTCGTTAACGTTAGCCTTATATCCCAGATGCGACTTAAGTCGAAAATAATTGCAAAAACAAGCAAAACTAATCTTAAGTACTGTAAATAATAGAGGATATTATTTAAAAAAAGATTTATCTGAGGAGAAGAAAAGTCTCCCTCTTAAATCGACGCCCGTAGGTCCGTCTTTATTGACAGTTAAAGGAGACTTTACGACCTTGGTGAAGTGAGTCTAGGGTTGAATAGAATCTGGTTATGGAAGACACTGGAGGCCTTGTGGCTCGTTCCAGTCAAGGAGACAAGCGACAGGAGAACGTCTGTGTGCGTATGTGGTAATATTCAAGCAGAATGAATCGCGCGCAAAGTTTGCGAATAAAATTGGCAATTCTCATTCTTTAGTCCTGATAAAAACAGGATGTCTGTGTGTGAATTTGAACCTTTGCAAATTTTATATGGACATGGAATAGGAAACGATAAAGTGAGGCACAGATGGTATTGATCGTTGAAACAGTGATCCTTATGATATCCATTTTGAGATATTGTCAAAATCTGCATTTCAAAGAGGGCGGAAATGAATATGGAAAGAAATGACTCCTAGGAAAGGTCAGAGATAAAAGACTGAAAGATTGAGTAAAGGGATTAGATGTAGACAGAGCGATTAGATAAGCAAAGGCGAACCAACTTTTTAAAAAATACAATAACGAAACCTGTAGGCTTTCCAAACGCTAAAGCGCCGAGGAATCATTCCCTTAAAGTAGTTTCAGTAATGGCAATATTTTATTTATGTCACTATAAGGCCGGTGTGTGTGTGTTTTTTTTTTTTATTTAAGTTTTGATGCGTTATCTCCTTTTCTAAGTAAACTTATCTCTGAGAAGTTGATAGCCTAGTTAAAATCTCCCATGGCTCCGTCTGAATAGGTTCGAAGTCACTGTTTCGGAGATTTTATCATTTCATTTAACAACCAGACCCGTGGATAAATAACGAAAATAATAATAATAATAATAAAAAAACAGCTCAATTTCCAGCGAACCTCATCGCTCATTTTCTTTTCGAGGGAGGGTGAAAATGTTTGCCGTGTGTACTACCTCTTTCTTACTCTCACTGCCTCTTTCTCACTCTTTACCACCTCTTTCTTACTCTTACAACCTCTTTCTTACTCTCACTGCCTCCTTCTCACTCTTACTTCCTCTTTCTTACTCTCACTACCTGTTTTTCACTCTTACTACCTTTTTCTTACTCTTACTACCTCTTTCTCACTCTCACTACCTGTTTCTCACTCTTACTACCTCTTTTCTTACTTTCTTACTCTACCTCTTTCTCACTTTCTCACTCTTACTACCTCATTCTTACTCTCACTACCTCTTTCTCACTCTCACTGCCTCTTTCTTACTCTTACTACCTCTTTCTTACTCTCACTACCTCTTTCATACTCTTATTACTTCTTTCTCACTCTCACTACCTCTTTCTTACTCTTATTACTTCTTTCTCACTCTCACTACTTCTTTCTTACTCTTATTACTTCTTTCTCACTCTCACTACCTCTTTCTTACTCGTATTACTTCTTTCTCACTCTCACTGCCTCTTTCTCACTGTCAGCCATTATCCCTCGTGGCCATTGTTGTCTTCGCCTCAGGCATTAAGTTTTATTTTCTCCGCGTGATGGCCGGTTCTCTTTCGCTTTCTCATTTCCTGTATATTCTCGCCATCATTATCGTCGGCGTCTTCGTCGTCATTTCCACCGTTTCCCAATCGGGTTTTCCTAAGCCTTTTAGGTGGAAAGTAGCCCCGGGAGTGTACTGTTGACATCCATGTGGTAATTTGTTCGTTATTTGTGTTCTTGTATTCGTAATCACGCAGGATTTTATTCCTGTTTTTTCATCCTGTATTATTATTGCTCTGCTCTAATTGTGGTGTCTTTTGATGTAGATCAGAGGTTAATATACCGCCAGTTTCTCTTTGCACTTTTACCTTAGATAATTAAAGAAAGTTTGGATTTTGGTTGCATTTCGTCCATTAATTCAGAATTATTCTTCCCAAGTATTCATCGGATCTGTTGGCGTCAAATAATTTTCTCAATTACTCTTTATCACGCTGTACTTAGGTTCGTTGGTTTAATATCCTTTATATTCTTAAATATTATCAGATTGTTTAAATCCCCTCAAGAACTTAATTAGTTTCTTATTAGCTCTGTACGTTAACCCAGGCTTGGCGTCCTTTACGAAGTATCATCCCCCCCTCCTTTTTTTTTTTTTACCTCTTAACTTTTTCAGCGTTTCATTATTTGCTCTTTATTCTCTTTCATCATTTGGTTTTATTGCTGCGCGAGTCATCTGGTCAGGACGTTAAAATCGATCATGGGCGTTCGTTCGTCTGTGGGTGGAGCAGTATTGCCGAAAAACCCATGAAAGAGGGATTTTCGCCTCTCGTCTTGGTCTACCAGGTTTGAATGAGAGAAAATCTCAGATCGTCTTGGGTTCTTTTGCACCAAAGGGAGTATGACGTTTGATGGCCGCTGCCTGTTCTCAGGTTTCAGGCGATTTTGTTATTACTAGAGTATTTCGGCGTTGGTGCAACTGGAAGTACATCGCATGTACAAAAAATAATTAATGGTCTTTGAAATACGAATACCGTCAGTTACCATACATACATCACACTCTGAATGTTTATTAATTTCTTTCTTTTCATAATTAGTATCTGCGGACACATCTTAATTATTATTATTGCATGTGACTTGTATGAGGATACTACTTTTTGTACCGCAGATCCTCCAATTTTGAAGTCTTTAATCTCACGTTTCCTCGGTCGACAGTGTTGTCTGAGAGCCCGCCTCGTCCCTCGGACCATGTCAATGTATTTTTCTTCATCTGTCCTCACTGTCTTCTTTGTCAGCCTCTTATTTTTCCACCCCGGCTATCGATCGGATGCAAGCAGTCAGCCCCGCTAATTCAACGTCCGTTTGATACAAGGTGGCCTCTTTTCCTTTTTGCCCATCAGTGTGAAATATTTTTATCCTTCTTTTCTGAGAAACACTTACGGTCCGTTTTGCTTACTTGTGAACTTCCTTTGTCTGAAGAGGCATTGTCGATCACGGTATTGTTGGCATTTATTCAGTGATATTTATTCACTGCCATATACTCGTTGATATTTATTCATTGCCATTTATTCGTTGATATTTATTTATTGATATATTTTATTCATTGCCATTTACTCACTGATATTTATTCATTGATATGTATTTATTGCCATTTATTCATTGATATTTATTCATTGCCATTTATTCATTGATATTTATTCATTGCCATTTATTCATTGATATTTATTCATTGATACTTATTCATTGCCATTTATTCATTGATATTTATTTGTTGATATTTATTCATTGCCATTTATTCGTTGATATTTATTCATTGCCATCTATTCATTGATATTTATTCATTGCCATCTATTCATTGATATTTATTCGTTGCCAATTATTCATTGATATTTATTCATTGCCATTTATTCATTGATGATTATTCATTGCCATTTATTCATTGATATTTATTCATTGCCATTTATTCATTGATGTTTATTCATTGCCATTTATTCATTGATATTTATTCATTGCCATTTATTCACTGATGTTTAATAATCCCAGGAATATACGTTTCCATCCACCAGACACTAACAGATATGTAAGGAGGACGCTCATATCTCTGTAAGTGATGAGACGTCGAATATGAATACAAATTCACACAATATCTAGGGGAACCAGATTCCCTGGTACGTTCCCCCAAGGACAGAGAACCAGTTACGAACACTGAAATCTGTAGTTTCTGTTAATTTTCGACGTGTAGCCCACGGAGAGTTTTTGTTAGGAAAGATTTATTCAGCTAGAATCTTTTTTTGGTCTTGTGCGCGCGCGCGCGTGTGTGTGTGTGTGTAGCTTATTTGAAAACTTTATTTTCAGACGTCCTTGAAATAAACAATTAAGCGGAATTTGTCTTTCTTAATTAACGTATTTTTTTTATATTACAATGTAATTTCTTCCTGCTATTTTTAATTGCCGTTGATAAGTTTATTAGGCATCCCATCTGCGGAACGTCAGCTCTAAAGATGGAACTTATTCGCGTATGAATTTCCAGGGTTTATTTAAGAGTGTGGGATATGATTTAAATCAACTTTGAGTTCATATTCCTTTGACAAACAAAATGCGATGGATCATTTAGATATTAATTTAAATATGGTAAACAGCATGGGCTTAGATAAGGAAATGGTTTGGTCAAATTTTTTGTTAAGAGACAGTTATGCAAGATATTTGAAAGGGAATTGAAAAGGCTGTATGCGGTATACAGGTACCCAGAAAAAAACTTAAAAGAATTGAAAAGGGCAGCGTAGAGGTTGTTCAGAATATATGATACTGGAATTTTTTTTCTTGCTAGGAGTATACCATTTTTATGATTGGGAAGAAACGGGAGTTTGGTATGTCTTCGTATATGTATGTATATATATATATATATATATATATATATATATATATATATATATATATATATATATATATATATATATATATATATATATATATATATTATATATATATATATATATATATATATATATATATATATATATTATATATATATATATATATATATATACTGTATGTGTGTGTATGTATGTATATATATATATATATATATATATATATATATATATATATATATATATATATGTGTGTGTGTGTGTGTCACTTGTGTGTTCATGAAAAGTGAATAATTCGTAGACTGGTTAAGGAATTATTTTTTGTTGTTCAGTCGCTTTGCTTTTATGCTTAAAATATACACTGACAGTTTTCCCCTTGTGAATATAACGGATAAGGTTTGGATTCTGGTTTTAGAGATATCCTTTTTGTGCAAGCAAAACTATTCAAGGTGGAGTTTTGTTTTGTTTTTTTGAAGTGATCTGCAGGAAATAATGGTGTCGAGAAATGGATGAAAGCGTTCTTCTCAAAAAGACAAAAAGGTAAATCTTGATTGTCGTCGCGAAAGGAAACAGGACTCTATTTCGACGTCCCTTTCCAACTTGGTTGGATATTGCAATGAAAAACGGAATATTGGTTAGAGATATTATTTATTTTTCGAATATATTCTAGGAAGTGTTAAATGATTGGGTAACCAATTTTCATACGATGGGTGAAGAGAATGCTGCATTTTGCATTAGCTTCATTATTAAAATAAAATTTTGTATGTTACATTTTAAGTAGGTTTTTGCATTTCTAAGTAGTACTGTTTTGCTGCTGTTATTGATAATGTGCATAGGTTTTATTTTGACATTTGTTCTGTTTTATATTGTGTAGGTTCTTGCTTTAGTTTCTTGGATGCTGTGTTCAAACCCTTACATCACCTCTAACGAGTGATAAGATGCCCTGATCACGTTATGAAATGGAAAACAGGCGATGTTTATTAGGGATAAAATTCGGGTTATTATGAAGTTTTCGGCTGAATCTGCCTTGAAAATCAAACATTTTAACTATTATGCTTGCCTTAAACTTTATCTTAGTTTTACCGCCTCTTATTTGTACGTGAAAATCGGCCCTTAATGTAACTGCAGTTTTATTAGAACACTCGTTATAACACTGATTTATCCTTACTTGAGATCTTTGATACAGTAAAAGGAAGCGTGGTAGTTGTTGGTAAGTATCTCAGTCTTTAAAGATGTAATTGAAATATTTCCCTTCTTTATTAGGATCAAGGCGGCTTTCTAATAAACGATGTTCCTTATTTTTTTTTTACTTCTGATTAAGGGGTCGTCTGTTACCATTAGCTTATAATTTTAACCAATAATATTATAAACAGAGTGTCAGGAGTATGATGTGTTGCTTTCGAAATTCAGTATGAATGATAAGAAAATAAAATTTATAATAAAGGGGAATAAGAAGGACTGGACCTCCATGCTTTAAAATTGATGATGCACCAGATTGAAAGTGTTTATATCTTATTAAAACTGGTTTTGCGAAACTTGTGATTTAAGCAGTTCAGAGGAAATTATGATGCAGTGGTGTGGAGAGAGAGAGAGAGAGAGAGAGAGAGAGAGAGAGAGAGAGAGAGAGAGAGAGAGAGAGAGAGGGTTTACTCTAGTCTCAGTGAGATCTGAAAAGGCGTCACAGGAAATGTATTCATATACATTTATTTAAGCAATTTAGGCCATTTTTTTTTGTTTCTTTTATCGCAAGTAAACGGTATTTTCATTTCGCTAAGTAATGAATACAATGCCCTTTTAATTACTTAGGTATATTTGCAGGCGTTATGAGGTCATTATAGCGGTTTCGTTTCATCAACTGTGTATTTAGAACCACTATATGTATTCTCTTTTTGACTTAATTTATTAATTTCCGTCGTACCATATGAGGTGTGATTTAATTTTTTATCGTTTATCTAACACACACACACACACACACACACACACACACACACACACACACACACA
Organism: Macrobrachium rosenbergii; assembly: GCF_040412425.1. Classification (NCBI taxonomy): domain Eukaryota; kingdom Metazoa; phylum Arthropoda; class Malacostraca; order Decapoda; family Palaemonidae; genus Macrobrachium; species Macrobrachium rosenbergii. The sequence continues at coordinate 11,644,238 of NC_089768.1, read as the reverse complement.
CACACACTTTAGGATATGCGTTTGTGTTTTATGTCTCTTTATACTATGTACTGTTTGTTATTGCATCATGTAGAATGATGGTTAACTTTGTTAACTGACAGTACAGTACATGTGGAACAGAAAGACATTTTTGCTATTCTTAAATACAGTACTGCTGATATCTTAATAGAATTTTTCATTGATAAGCTCTAATTTAAGCGTCACCAAATATATGTTTTCGGGCATAGAATTCCCTCTACTTTTCCGAGAAAGACGCAATTACGGTACAAGTGTATGAAGAAGAAACAATATTTGCAGATTATCCCTTCTAGGCATTCTTAATCAAGCTCATTCCGCCGAAAAGAGAAGGACTAGCCCCCTCACCCACCCACCCCCCACCCCTCACCGGAAGGGCCTTAAAACCTTATCCGATTAAAAGTTTAACTTTAAATTTACTGGAACTCTTTAAGAAGCCTCCCGACCCCTTCGCCATTGAGTAATGGTGAATGGGGGTCGAGTCCTCTTTGTGATAATTTTCCCTTGCCAGAATATTTAGCCTAAATGTCAATAAAGTCTATTTGCTCTCTCCTCAGCTCAGACACAGATTGTGGATTCAAAGAAGTTGGCCAAACCTAATATTTTTAGGAAATAAGAAAAATATCAACGATTTCATGTGCAGGAATGAGGAAACTGTGAGGATTTTTTCCGGGAAAGGCCTCTAGAGTTTTAATGGTCTCGTAAGAGGTAGTTGTAACTGTGATTAAATGTTGGAAGAGGACTAGATTTTTACATGGGTGTGTTTGTCTGTATATATATATATATATATATATATATATATATATATATATATATATATATATATATATATATAATGTGTGTGTGTGTGTATACACATAATGCATATACAGTATATATATATATATATATATATATATATATATATATATATATATATATATATATATATATATACATACATACATACATACGTATATATGCATTGTGTGTATATATATGATATATGTGTGTGTGTTTGAAAGTTTCTTATCTAAACTAGCCACATTTAATAGAGGTTCCCATTTACTTTCACTCGTGAAGTCCGATGGGGCGGGCAAATCGAACAGTATTTAGTCTTATTGGGGTAAACGCAAAGTAGCCAGGTTTAACCACGAAGAAATCAATCAACCTTCCTCCTGAAAGCCGATCGATTATAGAAATCCAGCGAGACGGAAACAGAAAGAGAACTCCACTGTTAAGCGGTTCAGAGGAAGTGACAGCCTCCCTAAAATATCAGTCTGCCTGGGAATGCGATTTCCGCCAATGAGTGCGGGAATCGTTAGGAACTTAAGAGTGAGTGGTTTGCTTATTTAGCTGAACTGACAGTAGCAGAAGTAGGGGATGTACTGATAGGAAATTAGTAACAGTTGAGTTTCATTTTGAATGCCTGTCATACTATGAAATGTAATACTGCTTCATGTATTGCTTACTTCAATAATTAGTTATATTTTTTCTTTAAATATTTATTTTTATATTGTTACAAAAGTTTAAAATATAGGAAGGAATTCATGATGAAACCGGTGTATGAAAATGGATGCCAATTCACAACAACTAGTTCTATTTTTTCTCTAAATAGTTATTCTTATATTGTTACAAGAATTTAAAATATAGGAAGGAATTCATAATGAAACCTGTTTATTAAAAGGGATGCCAATTCACAACAACTAGTTACATTTTTCCTCTAAATATTTACTCTTGGTTTGTTGCAGGAGCTTAAAATATAGGAAGGAATAAATAATGAAACCGGCGTATTAAAAGGGATGCCAATCCATTCCTCTGACCGCAGTTCCCAGCTCGCTCTTGTTAAGGTACATGAATTATTGATGTAGACGGATGCGACCAATTAAATGCTGTTGTAGCTGTTGCCATACAGTAGTTCTCTCCCCGTAAGCTATTGTTCCCCTTCCTACCTCCGGTCCTCTCTCTCTCTCTCTCTCTCTCTCTCTCTCTCTCTCTCTCTCTCTCTCTCTCTCTGAAAATACTACGCGCTGGTCATACCATAAAATTTGCTTGTTATTAAACATTCTTCTTAACCATTTTTCATTGGTGCTTTTAAAATGATATTCGCAACGCTCATGGATACCGTCGGTACAGGTGAATATCCTTTCCACCCCTACCCCCTCTGTTGTATATCCTTTCCACCCCCACCCCCTCCTGTATATCCTTTCTACCCCCACCCCAATCCACTCCGTTAAAAAATGGATTTGTTTGTATTTTATGGCCATCAGCTGCATTCAGGACTTATTCAGCAGTCATGAAATTGTCATGATTATTTTGTGTCGTGTTTCGAAGCCGAAGGCCTCATGATTATTCCAACTTTGACATTTAACGGACACGTGCCCCATAAATTTTTGTTTTCCCTTTCATCCCCCTTTTTGCCATAGTAAATTTCAAACTCACCGCGATGTTACGCTTTTTTAGTTTTGTGTAAAATAAAACTATTTTGTCGGCTTTGCCTGTCCGTCCGCACTTTTCCTGCCCGCCTCAGACCTTAAAAACTACAGAGATTAGAGGGCTGCAAATTGGTATGTTGATCATCCATCCTCCAATCATCAAACATACCAAATTGCAGCCCTCTAGCCTCAGTAGGTTTTTTTTTATTTAAGGTTAAAGTTAGCCATAATCGTGCATCTGTCAACGATATAGGACAGGCCACCACCGGGCCGTGGTTAACGTTTCATGGGCCGCTGCTCATACATCATTATACCGAGACCACCGAAAGATAGATCTATTTTCGGTGGCCTGGATTATACGTTGTACAGAAAACTCGATTGCGCCGAAGAAACTTCGGGACATTTTTTACTTGTTTTATTTGGGGTTTCTGAATGTCACGACCTTGAAGAAATTCCCTTAACCAGGTTATATCTTTTATGCAAATGGTGATTGTGTGTGCTCGTTTTAATAGGAGCAGTTTCATGCTGTGGGATTGTACAGTAATCAAAATTGCAACGGATAAGTATTGATGAGCATGCAATAATCTCCTAATTGGGTAAAGTGAAATACTTATTACAGAACTACGTACACCATGATCCCATTGTTAATACATGCATAATGGTAGCGGCATAATGGTTTTATTTAGTTTCGAATGTAATACATATCATGCCTGTATGACTTTATATATTTCTGCATTCGCTTTAACATTCAAGAGAAAAGAAGCAACACAACAGTATGTACAGAGGAAAGCTTTACCTCGTTTTTAGTGTCTGTAAAAGAAAACTATTGTGCCGGCTTTGTCTGTCCGTCCGCACTTTTTCTGAACCACCCTCAGATCTTAAAAACTACTGAGGCTATAGGGTTGTAAATTGGTATGTTGATCATCCACCCTCCAATCATCAAACATACCAATTGCAGCCCTCTGGCCTCAGTAGTTTTTATTTTATTTAAGGTTGCAATTAGCCATGATCGTGCGTCTGGCAACGCTGCAGGCCAGGCCATCACCGGGCTGAAAGTTTCATGGGCCGCGGCTCATACAGCATTATACGCTATGCAGAAAACTCGATTGCGCCGAAAAAACTTCGAAGCATTTTTTACTTGTTTATGTTTGTAGCTCAGTTATTAAATACCTCATTTTTATATTTATAGCTCAGTTATTGAATACCTCATTTTTATACTTGTAGCTCAGTTATTGAATAACGTTTTTATATACTTCAGTTATTTTTATATTTTTAACTTGTAGCTCAGTTATTGAATACCTCTTTTTTTATATCTATAGCTCAGTTGTTGAACACCTCATTTTTATATTCGTAGCTCAGTTATTGAACACCTCATTTTTATATTCGTCGGTAACTTATTGAATACCTCATTTTTATATTTGTAACTCAGTTATTGAATACCTCATTTTTATATTTATAGCTCAGTTTTTTAATACCTCATTTTTATATTCGTAGCTCAGTTATTGAACACCTCATTTTTATATTCGTAGCTCAGTTATTGAACACCTCATTTTTATATTCGTAGCTCAGTTATTGAACACTTCACTTTTATATTCGTTGCTCAGTTATTGAACTCTTCATTTTTATATTCGTAGCTCAGTTACTGAATACCTCATTTTTATATTTGTAGCTCAGTTGTTAAATCACATACTGGATAGACTCACTTTGCAAGGGATGTTTTAGTTTTTTTTGTCTTGAAATAGCATTTCCCAAAGCTTTCATCATAGCAGAGTAATTTTGGAGACTTGAATGGCACAACTCTGCGTCTCTCTCTCTACCTCGTCACGTCTGCTCCTTTAATTGTTTTTTTAAAAGGGAGCATTTACGGTCGGTGGCAGAGTGGAATTATCACGTCTTTCAAAGTTTGGCAGGGTCTAGGTGGAGGGAGGGGGGAAGGCGGCGTCTTTTGTTGGAGTTTGTTGGCTCAGGAATGATTATAAAAGTTTTAGTTTATGTTTCGTAGAACTTCCAGCGATTGTATCCCTCGAATGTATTGTTTAATGGTAAGGGATCTTTTGCAGCATGACCTTGCATTTTTTTTTTTGGGGGGCCATTGTTCCATGTCACCAGTTTTTATGCCAGTGTCAAATTCTGATTTACGTATCAATTAATTTATTTTTATTTACGTATTAAGTCATGTATTTACTTATTAATATTTACGTATTAAGTTATATACTTATCGATGAATATATTTTCGTTTTTCAGCGGTAGTTTTAGGGGTGTTTATCTTACCGACGTAACAATAAAAAAATGTCATCTCCTTACAGACTGGCATTTCCTTTTCTACAGAGTTGCCAGAAACAGCGAATTTTCTACCCGAGCGAAGAAATGAATAGCCTTATCATCTCGGTGTTAACGTAAGCGGATTAAAGCTTGATTAATGGTGGCCATTTTGAATGTCCTGTTAAAGAATTTTGCAGCCAAAATGTGAGCTCCATGAAAAGTCATTTTTTTCCACCCTTCGCCTGCGCTCTGGAAATACTCTCCTGGCTATCGGTTTGTCTTTCTAATGTCTTTCTCTGCGTTTCCGACCCTTTTCGCTCGTTACTATCGGGAAAGACATAAATTCGAAAACGAAAATAATGAGAATGGATGCTGCGTTTAGGTTAACCAATTATTCTTAGTCCAGACTGATGGTTTTAGGCCCTGCGTCAAATTTCATATCCTTTTCTGTTTCAGCTGTTCAAAAAAAAAAAAAAAAAAAAACATTCAGAAAGGTTTAAGTAAACGAAGGTATTTTACCGAAACGATTTGCTTCGTTTGCTTTTGATGCTAATATTGTGGATGATTCTTTTACGAATTACTATGTGTAGTCGCCTACACTTCGTAATTCTGTATTCACTATGTATTTTAACGCTCTTCGTGAATATCTAGACGTGTTCCACAGACATTTCTTGAGTTTGAAACGTCTTAATTGTGTGTTCTTCAGTTTAGATTGGGAAGGCCTTTAGTATTGAATTCAGATTGTTTGTTCCATTTTTATCTCTTTATCTATTTATTGATTAATTCGTTATTTTTCTTTTCTGATAACTGACCTCTTCTTTCTGTACTCCCTATTATCTTATGTTTGAATTTCAAGTCATTGGGTCCTTTGGGCTTGCTCCATATGAATAGGGTTCATGTCCTGAATAATAATAATAATAATAATAATAATAATAATAATTCCGTAACCATGGAATCTTAGGATTTACGAGGTGGTCTGATCACTAGCGGATCCAGAAAAACTTCATGGGGGGCGGCACCAATTTTCATGTTTACATATATATATATATATATATATATATATATATATATATATATATATATATATATATATATATATTATATTTCTATAATAGATTTATTAGATTTTCCCATTTTTATATTTCTCATTTATGTTATTAAAATTGCTTTATATATGCAAGACGCATGCCTTTTCCATTTAACGTTGTTGGTGCAAATTTCAGTCAGTCATTTTCATGCAGGTAAATCAGTACTGCACCAGGACAAGCTCATAGTGTACGAATATTTACGAAAAACTTAATGAAGATATACTTGGTGTGTATATGTTGATGAAGCGCCTATGAATAATGTCAATTTAGGGCTGAGAAGCGAGTAACAACCGAATGGAAACGGGCGTTCCATACCGTACTGACATATGCCACGATTTATTTTGATCGGATTCTCTTTGTTTTATTTCATTGCACACACTTTATTACATCTTCTTCATATAAACAGACTTGAATTGAATGGTTAATCATGTTTACAAGACCCATTCGCTTCGGCCAATTCTTCTGCTTTGCGAGTGGGAATGTTTCGAAGGTCACTGAGAAACGGGGAAACTGTTCGACAGCGCAGTCGTGTTTTTTCTGGGTCCTAACCCCTTGATTGCTTGGGGGTGACTTTAGCAAGCAAAGCTGAAACGGGGAGGAAAGCATAGCAGAGGCGTTAAATGTTGTCACAGTAGGCTAATGTCTTCCAATTACTCATACGTCACGGATCTTTCCTAGATAGTGACCCCCGCGGGTTTCAACCCGGTATGTACCCACCACTGCGGCGTGTTTAGTACAAGCCCGTTGGGGATTACAGAAAAAACATAATCAAAAGACTGTAAATTTCATAAAGATAATGACCCCAAGAAATATTAGTCCTAGATAACGACCCCGAAAACCCTTGGGGTCACTATCTAGGAAATATCCTACGTCACTAATTGGGTTCGTTTTTATCGTGCGTTTTATCCTGCACTTAATATGCCCATCCTTTGTTTCGCGTTAAAGTCAATTCCTTTTAGTAATAGTCTCTCTCTCTCTCTCTCTCTCTCTCTCTCTCTCTCTCTCTCTCTCTCTCTCTCTCTCTCTCTCTGAGATTGTACGAAGTGTAACGAGTTATTTAGTGAAGTTGCCGCAGAGCTCAGGAAAGAAAAAAATGGTGAATGAAAGTAAAGACTTTGTTTGCATTTAATGTGAATGATGAAGAATGATTTTTTCTTAAACATTTCGGGTTCGAGAGAAGCATATAGTTTTGTTTCTGTTTATTACGGTTTTTGTCACATATTTTATAAAATGCATAACTATAGAGCATTGTATTCATCAGCGAGAGGGAGTCCGTGTGATGGAAGTTTTACTGATGTAGAGAAATTATTAGTTTGCGAGAATTTTGCTGTTAAAATAAATATTCCAGGAAGGTCAAAAATTACATTATTTCTATTTAATTGAAACAGAACATTTTAATCTTTTAATGAAATTCCTCGAATTCAATCTCGTTAAAATAGATGAAGTTTGTGATACGTCATTGTATTAAACTAAACTGGAGTTGTGCAATGAAAACTACTGAGTATTTTATCTTGCTCCTCAAAATGACAAGGTTTTGCTGAGGTCCAAGGTTTTATTGAAAATTTTTGCAAAATTATCGTTTCATGAAATCAAAAACTTCAATGTACGTGATCGTCCCGAGTTCGAATCATATTTCCCTACGTTCCAGAATGTTGTCCAGGATCACTGAGAAATTATATTGGTGACATGATTTGGAATGAAACTTAGGAATTGTTCCAAATATGACCGGGAGTCAAAATAAGAATCAGATCAAATTGTGATTGATCGTTATTGCGTATTTTATTTATGAATGTGATTCAGCAGTTGGTTCACCATTAGTGGCCGTGATTTCTCTTGAAACGCTGTTATGCAAAGTCATGGTAATTAGAAATAAAAAAAATTCAGACTTGCGATTTAAGATAGTAAATATAGACATTTTTCCAAATACATATAGAGATAGTAAATATAAACATTTCTTCCAAATACGCACACTAGCAAAAACACCAATTAACGGTAATTGCAATAAACATAATGGTGGTTATGATGCTGATGATGGTGGATGTGATAATTTGCGCGAAATTGACCAATAGTCAGCCAGGTATTAATATGAAATAATGTTAATTTAGAAAGCATTTTATTTTATACAGCAGTTAAATAAGCTCTTGTTTCCATCAGGTAGATTTGGTTGCTTTCATCGCATTTCTTCTTTTTACATTATCCAGCCTGATAAATCCTAACATTTTAGAATATTAGAATATAAACTGATTGAGGAATTCAACGAGTTTATCGCTGCTAGTTTTCAAATGCAAGTTATCTTATTGATAGCGTCTGACGAGCAAAAGGTTAATTATTGTTACTTAGTAGAAATGATTAGTTAGGCATTTAGTCCATCCACACTCGACGAAGGAAAACTGAAACCGAGCTCTTAAAAGAAAAAAAAAAAGGAACATATTGCTGTGCTATAGCCATGGCCATCCTCGGCCTTTTCCTTTGCGAACTTTTTTTTTTATTTTGTCTTACTCCTCGCTGCTTCCGTGCTCTGACCTTTCCTTTTTTTTACGCAGGGTGTGGGAACAGGAATATTGATAAATATAGCGATCATAATTACTATTACTGTAATTGTAACTGCGACTGCAGATATGGCTGGAATCACATTTATCACAGGCTGTGCTAGTTTCAGGAAGCTCTTCCCACAGCGTGAATAAGCCCTTGCTTTAAATTTTTTTTATTACCTAGTCAAAAGATCAAAAATGATTTATTTATATATTTTATTTGCAGTGTGTTGAGGCATTTGGATATAGAAATTTGCCTGCAGTCATGTAAGTTTTAAAATCTTTACAATACGGAAGGATTACGTTATTGATTGGGCGATATGAGATCACCCATATTTCCAAGCAAATCAATAAAATGAGAGAACAGCGCTTCAGGACCAATGAGTGCTAGAAAGGCCGTGAGGATGCGGTTCCCCTTGAACTCTGAGTGGGCGGGGCTTAATGATGGCGTAGGTGAAGTTATTAAAGAGCAACGACGCAAGTCCCTCGTTACTCAGCACCTTTTACCAAGTCATCGGGTAGGCCGCTACGAAGTGTAGTTGTTTTTCGTTGTTTACCTTCTACGTTTTTTTTTTTTTTTTTTTAGTGTTTTGGGCGTGAAAGGGTTGCGAACAGCAATAAATCTTCCAGCTAGCGTTTACATTATGCTGGTTTTAATGAACTGACTGTTCACGTGCCTTCCCCGTCTGTGGATATTTTCCAGCTGTAAATCCATACAGTGTAGAAATTATGGCGATGACGCACGTATTCAGTGTTTGTAGATATGATATGATACCGTATGAATACGGTATCATACCATATTGCTGTCGAAGTTATATAACGCTGATGCTGAATTTTTTGTCTAAAAAGAATATCGTTTTTTGTATCTTATTTTTCGTCACATCGCTTTTATTTTCAGTTTCGGTGTCACAGTAATAGTCTGATGTGGATGTCTGAGAGACGAATAGCCAGGTATGGATGTCTGAGAGACGAATAGCCAGGTATAGATGTCTGAGAGACGAATAGCCAGGTATAGATGTCTGAGAGACGAATAGCCAGGTATAGATGTCTGAGAGACGAATAGCCAGATATGGATATCTGAGAGACGAATAGCCAGATATGGATGTCTGAGAGACGAATAGCCAGGTATGGATGTCTGAGAGACGAATAGCCAGGTATGGATGTCTGAGAGACGAATAGCCAGGTATGGATGCCTGAGAGACGAATAGCCAGGTATGGATGTCTGAGAGACGAATAGCCAGGTATGGATGTCTGAGAGACGAATAGCCAGTTATGGATGCCTGAGAGACGAATAGCCAGGTGTGGATGTCTGAGATATGGATGTCTGAGAGACGAATAGCCAGATATGGATGCCTGAGAGACGAATAACCAGGTATGGATGTCTGAGAGACGAATAGCCAGATAGGATGTCTGAGAGACGAATAGCCAGGTATGGATGTCTGAGAGACGAATAGCCAGGTATGGATGTCTGAGAAACGAATAGCCAGGTATGGATGTCTGAGAAACGAATAGCCAGGTATGGATGTCTGAGAAACGAATAGCCAGGCATCGATGGAATTAGACCCCCCAGTCCCTAAACTCGTGTCGTCTCTGACCCAGCGTCTTTTGCCCTAGTATCAATGATTTTTTTTTTTTTTTTTTTTTTTTTTTTTTTGTAGTCTCCTCGAGCCTCCTTGTCCCCTAATACTTTTCTCGTTTATTTTTTTTTTTCCTGTGTGCTTGTTCAAGTCATTTGAGTAAAATCCCCCTCATGACTTTTCCGCCTACGGTCGATGAACCCGGATTGCGATTTCCTCAGGGTTCTCTTATTTCATGCAGGTCAGATAGATGAAAGGAAGGAGATTCAATTTTGTTTGTGTATTTTATGCTATTGAAATCTCTCTCTCTCTCTCTCTCTCTCTCTCTCTCTCTCTCTCTCTCTCTCTCTCTCTCTCTCTCTCTCTGGTTTGCAATTTTCCCTTCAAAGGGACGCAACCGAGCATGTCATCTCATTGTGCGTTCGGACCCGGTTCGCTCAGATTCGATTCTGTTGTGACAGGGCGAATCGGCCTTCATCCATCCCGTCCTCTCTTCATCCATCCATCTATCCGTCGCAGCCTGCGTTGCTCAGCTGTGCTCCTTCATCAAGGGCCTTTCTTTTCTCTTGTTGCCGACTTGTCTTATTACAATTCCGATTATTATTTTTATTATTTTATTTTTACTATTTTACCATCCAGCATAATTGTTTTTGCTGTGATTTTCGTTCTTCTCTCTCTCTCTCTCTCTCTCTCTCTCTCTCTCTCTCTCTCTCTCTCTCTCTCTCTCTCTCCCCGTTTATTCTTCTTCCCTTATTCCCTGGGTATCCGTTTTGTATTGATCCCATCTACGTTGTCAAACAAAACGGCTGACTTGTGTCCAAATGGTAACCAAAAGCTCAAAGTCATCTCTCTGCAAATGCCTCTTCTTCTTCTTCGTCTCTCATTTTGTTTTTCCTCCTATTGTCGTTGTTTCAAGACATTCATTGGACAACGCTAACACAGCCATGTATCCCTATGGTGTAACCCCTTCCCGTCCCCCGCCCCCTTCCCGGAAAAAAATAGAAAGTACGTCCTGTGTAATGCCTCTTCTTTCTTTAAAGCGTATGTTTTTCGTACTTGCCTTTCTTCTGTTTTTATAAGCTGGCGGAAACAAGCGCTGACGTCAAGTGTGACGCTTTTTTTTCTCTGCAGTGCTCTTGTTTACTTTTTTTTTTTTGTCTGTGTTTTTCCGAAAAGTAGGAACTCATTTTTTATGTTAGGGTATTTTCCAAAAAGTAGGAAATCTTTTTTATTTTTTTTTTAGTGTGTTTTTGCAAAAAAGTGGGAAATCATTTTTAATGTTAGGTTGTTTATCCAAAAATTAGGAGCTTACTTTTTTTGTCAGTGTGTTTTTCCAAAAAAAATAGGCGCTCATTTTGTTATGTTAGCGTGTTTGTCCAAAATGCAGGAGCTCATTTTGTTATGTTAGCGTGTTTGTCCAAAATGCAGGAGCTCCTTTTTTTGTTAGTGTGTTTATCCAAAATGTAGGAGCTCATTTTTTTGTTAGTGTGTTTATCCAAAATGTAGGAGCTCATTTTTTTTTAGTGTGTTTATCCAAAATGTAGGAGCTCATTTTTTTGGTAGTGTGTTTTTCCAATTAAGTATGAAATAATTTTTTTTGTCAATGTGTTTTTCCAAAAAGTATGAAATCAGTTTTTATATTAGTGTGCTTTTCCATAAAGTAGGAGTCCACTTTTTTTTGTCGGTGTTTTTCCAAAATGGTAGGAAATCATTTTTTTTTACGTTAGTGTGTTTCTCCAAAAAGTAGGGAATCATTTTTTGTTAGTGTGTTTTTCCAAAAAGTAGGAGCTCATGTTTTTGTCAGTGTGTTTTTCCAAAAAGTAAGAGTTTTGTTTTCTTTAGTGTGTTTTTCCAAAAAGTATGAAAATTTTTTGTCAGTGTGTTTTTCCAAAAAGTAGGAAATCATTTTTTTGTGGTAGCGTGATTTTCCAAAAAGTAGGAAATAATTTTTTACCAGTGTGTTTTTCCAAAAAGTAGGAAATCATTTTATGTTAGTGTGTTTTTCCAAAAAAGAGGAAATAATTTTTTTCAGTGTGTTTTCCAAAAAGTAGGAAATAATTTTTTATTATGTTAGTGTGTTTTTCCAAAAAGTAGGAAATCATTTTTTATGTTAGTGTGTTTTTCCAAAAAGTAGGAAATAATGTTTATGTTTTTCCAAAAAGTAGGAAATCATTTTATGTTAGTGTGTTTTTCCAGAAAAGAGGAAATAATTTTTTCAGTGTATTTTCCAAAAAGTAGGAAATAATTTTTTATGTTAGTGTGTTTTTCCAAAAAGTAGGAAATAATTTTTTATGTTAGTGTGTTTTTCCAAAAAGTAGGAAATCATTTTTTATGTTAGCGTGTTTATCCAAAAAGTAGGAAATAATTTTTTAGTCAGTGTGCTTTTCCAAAAAGTAGGAGCTCACTTTTTTGTCAGTGTGTTTTTCCAAATTGTAGGAGCTCTTTTTTTTTTAGTGTGTTTTCCAAATTGTAGCAGCGTATACCTTAGTGATGTTGTTAGCGTCTATCAGAAGTAATATTGAAGGTAAACGGGTGGAGCTTGTGTCAGCATTTCTGTCATTGTTCTCAGTGTTCTTTGGAGTGCGTTAGATGAGGCATCGTTCAAAGCGAAGAGGTTCTTGAAGCTGTCTGATCAATCCAGCTGACTTAGAAGCCGGTCGTAAGTCAAGGTGTACTTACGACTCTCGGAGGGAATTCTGGTTAAACTAATCGTCATTCTGACATTGCTTCTAAGACTTTCCAGGAGCGGTTCACGTAAATGGAAGTGGGACCTAATAATACCTGGGAAGTGAAAGTTTACAGTTTCTCTCCATGTATATATCTATCTATCTATCTAGCTATCTATCTGTCTGTCTATCAGTATTATTGTTATTACAGATCCAATCTTTTTCTGAAATCCTTGAAGCTGCATTTTTTCTCAATTTTTTTTTTACCCGAGATCGTATAATTTTACCTGATGTAATAATCTGATCACTCGGTATGATTTGGAAGGGTATTCAATAAAAGATTTGTGAATTTTTAATTGATATATGTGGAATAAAGAAGGAATATTGAAGGATCACAGCATTTCACCCTCAAATAGTATAGGTATATATTAGATTGGGTTAGATAGTATGAAGAGTTAATGCACATATATATTACCATATTGTAATTCAAGATGTGAAGATCATTCTTTCCCTTTCTTTTGTAAATGTTTTAGATTGTGAATTGGTGCATGCCGAACTTTGGTGATTGTCTAAAAGATGGAGTGTCCTTTGCGTGAAAAGGGATAGGGTATTATCAAAATGATGGAGTAGGTCAACCTTATTGTATCTAGATCATTTCATAGATCAGTTATGACTTATATATATATATATATATATATATATATATATATATATATATATATATTTTTTTTTTTTTTTTTTTAACTGTGAACCTGCATTCTCGCAAGTATTCGTGCATCGTGCGAGCAACACATGAGCAAAAGGCCTCATACCCTCTCGCTAACCTCTTTCGATTTGGCCCCCTCCCTCCGACTTTGTAAAGCCTTTCGCCCTTTGAAGTTTAACCCCATTTACCCCCCAGTCAGGTGTGCGTCTTCCCCGTTATGCGTCACTTGCTTTGTCTAGCGTTGATGCATGGCTTCCTTTTGGAAAGATGTCACCACCTGCATACTCTCTCTCTCTCTCTCTCTCTTATTCGAGTGAAGTTTTTTTACTCCGGTATATATATATATATATATATATATATATATATATATATATATATATATATATATATATATATATATATATATGCTTCCACTCGCCTCTGCCAAGAAAAATCGTGAAAGGTTATTTTTTGGGGGTCCTTCGGAGGTGTCTCCCTTGCATTTCTGAAGACGTCGGTTCGATTGTGTCACTGTCGAGAGTCAGAATACGGTCACGTCCTGAGGAGCAGATCTTGCTTTGAACTTGTTATATAGCCTCTTCATTTCCCTTCCCTTATCCCCTTACCACGTAGGGGAGTAGTGTCATCAGTGCACCTCACGCGGTGCACTGTAGGCATTACTTGAGGTTCTTTGCAGCGCCCCTTCGGCCCCTAGCTGCAACCACTTTCATTCCTTTTTCTTAACCTCCGTTCATTTTCTCTTTCTTCCATCTTTCTTTCCACCCTCTCCTAACAATTGACTCATAGTGCAACTGCGAGGTGTTCCTCCTGTTACACCTCTCAAACTTCCTTTACTCTCAGTCTTCCTTTCAGCGCTGAATGACCTCACAGGTTCCGGTGCTTGGCCTTGTCTTCCTCATATATAATATATATATATATATATATATATATATATATATATATATATATATATATATATATATATATATATATATATATATACATATGTGTATGAAGATAAAAAGGCCCATAAAACACTATTTGCAACGTTCAAATAGTGTTTTATGGGCCTTTTTATCTTCATATTATACTGTAGTATTACAGTAAAAGACATTCATGTGTATGTATGTATGCATGTGTGTATGTGGATTATGATAGTTTTCGATTTTCATTGTTTTATGTTTTGTATTTAAGAAAAAAAAATACTGGCAAATAGAGTTGATTTGTTGCTCTCTTTGTAGCTGTTCCAGAATGGAAAGAATTTACATATTTTAATTAGAATGAGTTTCAGGTAAAACCTTATCTTTTTAACTTTATGAACAGTCCATAGGGGTGAGACATCTCACAGTGTGAATTTTCCGTTATGCCTTTTTTTTCATTTTCTTTTTGTCTCTATTGAGAAACGTAGAGTGCACGTGGCTCCATAGCAATACGCTTGTAACTGCATTCACATTGTTTATTTATTGTCCTTTGTGGATGGATGAATAGGTATTTGCAACTGAGATGGCTTTCATAATTTTCGACGCTGTTATCCGTTGCAATTCTTCGAGAGAAATTTGCGAACGGGAATCCTGTATGCTTTTGTTGAATTACCGCATGGAAATTAATCTGGTTTGCATAAGGGTTCGTCTAAGGGGAAGCTATTGTTTGTCTATCACAGTTATTCAGCTCCCTTTGTTGCAAGATATCAATAGTGGAAAAATTATGGACAGTTACAGAGAAACGGAAAGGGGTAGAGGTACATTTCACGTATATCCTGATGTTATGTACAGTATGCAGAGCGCTTGCTTTGGGAGTGGATTGTTTGATTGGTACTGTTTGCAGTTTGTTTACGTTAACGAGTCCCTTGTTTTGTTTCAAAAACTCGTGTGATATCTGTTGTCGACTATGAGGTAATATAAAGTTTTTTAAGCTGTATATATACATAGATATAATCATGGGCCAGAAGGACGTGAGACTTACAGTATGTATATTCAGGGCGGCAGTTTATATGTTAGAAATCTAAATTCTAACCTGCCTTTAGGAATGGATATTTCAACATTCAAGTTTGATTAGCTGTGTCTCAAATTGTCACTAAAATTCTTGCACTTTAGGTCCTGAAGTACTAGTTCGATCTGTGTGGAAGTGTTGCCATGCTTAACACTCAGACGCGGTTTTGTTAGTCCTACTTTTCGTGATTTTTATTCTTGTGTTTAGTCTTATTTTTAGAAAATTTATATATTTATATATATATATATATATATATATATATATATATATATATATATATATATATATATATATATATATATATATACACACACACAGACACACACACACACACACACACACACACACACACACACACCTTTTCTAAAGTTAAGACCCAATCACACGAAAAATCTAAAAAAATCATGAAAGGTAGGAATATACATTACATAATTTGTTTGTGTATTGGGAGACACTCCGTCCCCATTATTTTGCAAAACTGGTTGGGGTATCCACTTGTGTTTGTATCAAACGGGTCCATAGAACCCATTTAAATAACATTTCTGGGCCCTCCGGTCTTAAGTTAGGGCTCCTCTACATAAATGTACAGTAATTCACTTTATTTTGTTTATCAAAATATTTTAGTATTTATTTGTCTATTTTTCCACTTACTTTTAGATATAACCTGTCTATCTGTCTGTCTATCCATCCATCTGTGTGCATATATATACTGTGTGTATATATATATATATATATATATATATATATATATATATATATATATATATATATATATATATATATATATATATATATATTTGTATATTTGTATAAATATATATATATAAATATGTATGTATGTATGTATAAATGTGTGTACGTGTCTTTCCTCTCCTTTGTTCTTTATCCTCCACCTGGGCATTCTGTTCTATTCATGGCCGTTCGGCTTGTTGCAAAACGTTTGCACACTTTGAATATTTATAACAGCAATAATAAACTTAACAGGGTAAATTTCCTAAAAAAAATTTAATCTACGTTTTCTGCCTGCCAACGTGCAGCACATGTATCCACACCCATCAGCAACGATACCTAACTCCGGAGCTATAACTTTCGAACACCAGAAATAGATGTAATTTCCAGAAAACACGCAGAAGGCCATTTAAGAAAGGTAGATGACGTTTTGATCGAAAAGTTAATGGGAGTTTTTTAATGAAGTGCGAAGATCAAAGCAGCGATTCTTAAGATTGTTAGTGTTACTGAGGGACTGTCTTTAAATGGAATAGCTTTGTCTAATAATTAAAGTATGTTTATGAGAGGATATGAAGTACCGGTATATTATCACACATGTACATGACCGACATTATGAGTCTTGGACTACCCTGGGAAGCAAAAAAGAGAAGTATCCAGGGTTTGTTGAGTCAGCTCTCCTTTATGTAAGTGAAGTGTGCTGGTTGAATGTGAATGAAATAAAAAAAAATTTTCTTATATACTGAGCAATATTTTTTTTTTAGTTTGTCTGTTTACGTGGAGGGAACGTACGATGTTAGAAGTTTCTTATGGGCTGTGGCAGTGACCATTGTGTTAAGTAGATAGATAGATTGGTGGATATATATATATATATATATATATATATATATATATATATATATATATATATATATATATATACACACACACATATATGTGTGTGGTTGTGTACATATATATAGATAGATAGATAAATAGTTTGTTTGTGTGTGTGTGTATATATATATATATATATATATACACACACACATACATACACACACACACACCAATACATCGGACGTGGTCTCATGTGCGAACGGTATAAATCCTCTTGCCAACACCTCCATTACGGCAGTGTCAGGTATTCGGTTCAGAAATGCCGTATCTTGGTTTTGTCTTGTCTTTGCGGAGGAAATGGACGACTTCTTGCGTTAAGATTCTCATCTTCGGGGATTTGGGAGTTTGAAAAGAAATGTAGTACCAAATATTATTTATCGTTGTAAAATATCTTGCTGTTATTATTATTATTATTATTATTATTATTATTATTATTATTATTATTATTATTATTATTATTATTATTATTATTATTATTATTATGCTGTTGTTGTTATTATTATTATCGTTACTGTATATTTTATTACTATTATTATTATTATTCTGATTTCATAAATTTGAGGTAAAAAATTCATTGCTCTTGGTTGGCCTTGATGATCAAAGATGATTCAACGCATGTCAACGGGATCTCAAAGAATCAGTTTTAGTTTATTTGCTTCATTTTATTTTTATTAGTATTATGTTTGGACTATTGTGCCTTTTAATTTTGCCGCCACTCCAGCTTCTTTACTTTAGCCTTTGCTGTCCTACCTCTCTGACTATTACTTCTTAGTACAATGTGGGATTTTTCTTCCAGTTCCGCCTTTAGATTCTTTTACTTCTTTATTTTCTGGATCTAGATTGATGTTGTTTCTTTCTTTTTTTCTGGATCGAGATTAATGTTGTTTCCTTCTTTATTTTCTGGATCTAGATTGATGTTTCCTTCTTTATTTTCTGGATCTAGATTGATGTTGTTTCCTTTATTTTCTGGATCTAGATTGATGTTGTTTCCTTTATTTTCTGGATCTAGATTGATGTTGTTTCCTTGTTTATTTTCTGGCTCTAGGTTGACGTTTCCTTCTTTATTTTCTGGATCTAGATTGATGTTGTTTCCTTCTGTATTTTCTGGATCTAGATTGATGCTGTTTCCTTTATTGTGTGGATCTAGATTGATGTTGTTTCCTTTATTTTCTGGATCTAGATTACTGCTGTTTTCTTTATTTTCTGGATCTAGATTGATGTTGTTTCCTCACGACAATACACATGTCTTCGCTGTGAAACGTGCGTGTGATACTGAAGAGGAGTCAGTACATGCAAGATCCCAGTGGTCTATCTTATTCATACAAAAAAAAAAAAAAATCACCAGGTACTCTTCTACAAGGACAATAACAACAATTGACGAACACCCCGGTGGAATACGCTTCGTCATGAATAGATAGCTGCTGAATTAATCTCTTCATATTTATCTCATTTATGGTTTTCGTGCTGATTTCTGAGCCACCAGCTGCGCAGATCCTTATTGTGTAAATATGCGAATTGATCTTGACCTTATCTAAGGTGGAACCGAAGGCAGATAAAGTGTTAGTACGCATCTTTATAAGTTTCGTAAAATCGTCACAAAATTAAAGGACTACACTATACATACTGTATATATACATATGTATATATATAATAAATATTATATATATATATATATACATATATATATATGTATATTGCGTGTGGTGTGTGTACATTGTATACGTATATATATATATATATATATATATATATATATATATTACGGACATGTATGAAAGAGTTTCCTTTGCATATAGCTACCAATACTAATGTATTAA
The DNA here is from genome assembly GCF_040412425.1 of Macrobrachium rosenbergii. Lineage (NCBI taxonomy): Eukaryota > Metazoa > Arthropoda > Malacostraca > Decapoda > Palaemonidae > Macrobrachium > Macrobrachium rosenbergii. The sequence continues at coordinate 11,625,589 of NC_089768.1, read as the reverse complement.
ACTTGAAAACTCAATTGCAGGGTTTTGCTAAGCATTTATAAGTCTCCCAAACATCCCTCTGAAATGTTTGTGTAAATATGAAGGTAGCCCTTTTAACAAAAATAAAAAAGAAGTAGTTAAATCACCCATTTCTCTCAAGCTGGGGCTGAGGATGATAAGTTAGCCCAATCAACTAGTCTGCTTCAAGTTTACCCCACATACACTCGCACGTGTATTGCTTGTGTACTTGTCAGAGAGAGAGAGAGAGAGAGAGAGAGAGAGAGAGAGAGAGAGAGAGAGAGAGTTTTTGAAAACAGTTCATTAACGCACTAACTAATGAGAAAAGCATATTCCGACATTCTTTAGCTATTAGAAATGGAAACCTGCTCTAAATCTTCGAATAGTCTTTAAAAAAAGGATTTCGACATGTAATGATTGCTTTTTCACGCCAAGCAGTAAATGATTGCATAATTTTTATGCATGTTTCTACTCAGTCTTAAGGTTAAGTAAAAATCTCGAAATTCTTTTAATGGCTGTTCCTTAACTATTAAATCTAATATTTATGTATGTATGTATTTATGTGTGTGTGTTTTTGTGTATACGCATACATACATATTCGTTTGTTATGTTATAGAAAGATTAAGCTCATTGCACAGCTTAGGTAGAATGATATGCTATAATTCTACAGGACGAATTCACTGCATATATAATATATATATATATATATATATATATATATATATATATATATATATATATATATATATATATATATATAGATACATATATATAAGTATATATATACACATATGTATATATATATATATATATATATATATATATATATATATATATATATATATATATATATTTTACACAAACATGCGGTGTGTAAAGATAAAATTAATCTTGTCTTTAAATAATCCCAAGCAGACAAACAAACGCAGAGAATGTACTGTACGACAGAGCGTCATCGTCGCAAGAGCGAAGGCCATTTCTAGGAGAATGGGATCTTTTTCTTGCTTTCTTCTGCGCTAAACGCCTCTCTCATTTGGGGGCATTATTAGGCTCCTTTAGTGGTTTTTATTTCTTTCCGTTTTTGCGAGAGAACTGAAACCGTTTCCTTTCTTTTGCGCAATAAATTGCCCCTTCGCTGTCGTGTCCCTTTTATTATTTGTTAAGCGTTCTGCTAGTTTAGTTCTTTATACCGAATGTGTGTGTGTGTGTGTTTGCTTTTTTGGTGTTTTATCTTAAGCGTGGTTAGCGTACTAATGATGGATATACATACAATTTTGTTTCAAGGGCAGTATTATCTCTCTCTCTCTCTCTCTCTCTCTCTCTCTCTCTCTCTCTCTCTCTCTCTCTCTCTCTCTTAAGAGTCGTTTCTATCACAAAACGACCTTTTAAATCTTCGATAATCTCTTGACACATTTCCTTCTCACCTAATGTTGTCTTCAGATTTTCACCGAATGTATTGCCGAGGATGTGCGTATCCAGATCATTCACTCATTGCGTCATGGACTGACCTCTTTTTGTTTTTTGGTCACCTCCCTTTCGTGTGTCTTTGGCCATGACCCTGTTTTATGACCCCTTGAATAGATGCAGATCAACATTTACTTCCGTTGGCTCTTCTGGTCCTTGTAGCGTTGACATATTTCTGCTAATTTCGTTTTGTTTAAACTCTGAATATCTAATTTCGTGTGGATGAATATGACGAAATTGGAGGTCAATTGAACCTGACTATGCAATGTGTATTGCATACGGCTGTATACAGTATCTTGTATACTGCTCTGGCATATTTTTGTTTTGTTGTAGCATTAACAGAAACGCGATGAGAATAAACTGCGACGATGCAATAGAGATTGAAATGGTTGGTGAAGAATGGCTCAGCTTACGGTTGAATATTACAAGTGTTCATAAAATGATCGAATATGAGAATACATGGGGGGACAAAAGAATTAATAATAGAGTAAACGGAAGTATTGTATAGCCTTGACTCTTCCGTCTGTGTGAAATGTGATGCTTTAATGTACTTGCCAAAAGGAATGTGGTTTAAATAAATGACTGGAAATATATGCCCAATAGTAATATTGGGTGGAATAAAAAGGCATTGAAAAGAAGTGTATAAAAAGATGATTTGGTTGGGTTAAAATAGTCTGATTGATACGGTTGTATAAATTTATGGAAGACTGACCGAGGAAAGGCTAGATCAATGGTGTTGCAAAATTTCTGGAAAGAAATGGCAATCATGTCATGGAAACAAGTGAATACCTGCAGTATCCATCTTTCTGATGCAGTAGAGAATATCAGATGTCACCCCCGGTTTTGAAATTACGATGACTTCTCTTTTGTTATTATTATTATTATTATTATTATTATTATTATTATTATTATTATTATTATTATTATTATTATTATTCAGAAGAGGAAACCTATTCACATGAAATATGCCGACAGGGGCCATTAACTTGAAATTCAAGCTTCCAAAGAATATGGTGTTCATTATGAAGAAGTAAGAGGAAGTAAAGGGAAATACAGAAAGAAGAGACCCCACTTATTAAAAAATAAAAAAAAAATTAAATTAATAAATTAACAAATATATAAAAATGTAATAAAATGCAAGGAGAATAGTATTAGGGTAGCAATGCATTGCATCTTCGCTTGAACTTCTGAAGTTCCAATTGCACGACTTCCTCTGGGAGGCTGTTCCACAGTCCAACGGTTTGAGGAATAAAGGACCTCTGGAACTGAGAATTTCGACAGCGAGGCACATTTACTGCATATTGGTGCATTTAAAAAACTATGTAACACGTTACATTCCCTAAGGTAAACGTTACACTAAATGTCATATTAGGTTTGGCAATCTTGACGTATTTCTTCAGAGCAAGAAGCTGTGTTTTTCACTACCTGTTTCAAAGATAACAAACGTCACTGGTCGCACTGTCTTTTTTTTTTTTTCTTATTTTATAATTTGCACAAATTGTGTAATTATGTACGGTAAATCTCCCTGGCCCAACTCCAGTCATCAGTATCAAACATACATAGGCGTCTATTTTGATTTTATTTCACTCAAAATAATAAAAAAAAAAACACTACATGATTCACGTGCAAAATGAAAGTAATTTTTAATTAAACACAAGTCTTATGGTTTAAAGCTGAAATTTCAGTTTTTAAAAAGAGGGTAGAGTATTTGGACACCATGTAAGAAAAAATTATACTAATATAGTTTTTGAAAAGAGGGCGGAGTATTTGGCCACCGTATAAGAAAAAAATTATACTAAAATAGTTTTTAAAAAGAGGGCGGAGTATTTGGCCACCGTGCAAGAAAAAAATTATATATAGTTTTTAACAAGAGGGCGGAGTATTTGGTCACCGTGTAAGAAAAAAATTATAAGACATTCTAAAGATTGCTGTTTCTTTTCGTGTTTTTTTTTCTCTTCGAATAAGGACATAAAGGAAAGGTGGATGTTTTTATCGTCTTAATTTGCAGTTCTTTAAACCAATCCGTAGGCAAGCACAAAGAGATAACGAAAACGCTGAGACGAGGTGTGAGTGATGGCAGCCCCAATTTCAACTTCTTTGATTTCTACGGAATGAGGTTAGTTAAAATGACGGGACGTGAATAACCATTCCTAATTTGGAATGCCATCGCAGGAGTCGGCTTAAGAGTCCTAAACCACTTGACGTAAGAGTTAATTATCCCCCAACTGTCACAAGACCGCAAATCTTGAAGGTTTAGTCACAATGGCCGAGTTGGGGTGGATGGAGAAGGGGTCGCGAGAGATGGGGAATCTGATGGCCTTGGAGGAGCTAATATGGAAGGCCCGAAATTCATCACAGAAATCAGGAAGAAATTATTTTGTGTAATTGGGAACCGCGTGGACTGTTCGTCGACGCTGTCAGACGAAAGGTAATTTATTTGTGTGTGTGTTTTGCGGATTAAAATAAAAATAACTTGTTTGTATTTTAAAATACTTTCTCATAGGAAGAGATTCTGTAGGAGAACATTTTTTTTTTTTGTAGATTGTGGTATGAGCGTTATGACAGTTACTGTATGTGTAAGAAAATAACTTTCAGACATGTACTTGACATGTTTTGGAGACTTACGATTATTTGTAAAAGCTTCATTTTTACAGATAATGTGGACTGATTTTGGAGACTTACGATTATTTGTAAAACTTCATTTTTATAGATAATGTGGACTGATTTGGAGATTTACAATTATTTGTAAAGCTTCATTTTTTACAGATAATGTGGACTGATTTTGGAGACTTACGATTATATGTAAAGCTTCATTTTTATAAATAATGTGGACTGATTTTGGAGACTTACGATTATTTGTAAAGCTTCATTTTTATAGATAATGTGGACTGATTTGGAGATTTACAATTATTTGTAAAGCTTCATTTTTTACAGATAATGTGGACTGATTTTGGAGACTTACGATTATATGTAAAGCTTCATTTTTATAAATAATGTGGACTGATTTTGGAGACTTACGATTATATGTAAAGCTTCATTTTTATAGATAATGTGGACTGATTTTGGAGACTTACGATTATTTGTAAAGCTTCATTTTTATAGATAATGTGGACTGATTTTGGAGACTTACAATTATTTGTAAAGCTTCAATTTTACAGATAATGTGGACTGAAAAATAACTTCTCTTGCCATCATTCGCTTTTCTTGGCGTTTTCTGGTGCTGAGGGCATGTCACGGCTTTTATTGTCGGTGGTGTCATTTTCAGACGGCCATAATATTTGACCCTCTTTCATTGTATTCCTGCAAGGCTTCCCTCACAAGGGACGGGTGTGTCATCAATAAATAGAATATTACTCTTGACACTTCATACCATTCCTTGAAAGCAAGAATGTTTAATTAGTTTTGGTGGTGTTTTTGTCCTTCTGATAACACACTGACAGTTCAGTGATGGGACGAATTGTATAATATGATTTATTCATCGCAACATGACCTTCTTAAGCAAGTTTCTTTAGGTTATGAAAACTGATAGATAAAGTAGTTATTGGAAAGCATTTTAAGATAAAGAGTATCTAGGTATGATGTTGCTGTTGATTTTTAAAGCTAAATTCAGTTCGTTATTACTTTTATTGGTGCCACAGCTCATGTGTAGACATTATTTGGTGCCGCAGCCGCTTGCATAAATTCATATGTACGTACATACGTACAAATAGACGCACATTATATATATATATATATATATATATATATATATATATATATATATATATATATATACACACACATACATATATATATGTATATATATATAACACGCAGTCTTGTGTAACTATTTTCTTTTCAAGAATACAATTAAACAATCATCATATAAAAATCACCACAAACATATATTCATATGATGAAACACTTTTTAATCTTGGCTCTAAGCAACAAGACGCCCTTCACGTCCTTTCTTAAATGATGTTTTGGGTAATTTCCAGCGAGCAGAATGACTGACTCGAAATGTCGTGCAACTTTAGTAGATGCAGGATGAAGGGAAGGGATGCTGTTACATATTTCATGACCGCATTGTCTTTTCTTTGCCTCTTGTTATTTTCATTGATGCCTGTTGCTACTTAGCAAGACGGACAAATCTATGGCACACCCTATGTGTGTGTGTATATATATATATATATATATATATATATATATATATATATATATATATATATATATATATATATATATATATATATATATATATATAATTCTCACGCGTGCACACGCACACACACATGTATGTATATTGTGTGTATGTATGTATGTCTGTATGTTTGTATGGTTTATATATATGTGATTCATCTTTATAAGATAGCAATAGGATGTATGTATTCTAATGCACGCACACAGTTGTTGAGGGCAGGACTCTTTACGTCTATGAGGAATGAATTCATTGCAATCAACATGATATGTTTCGCAATAATACATTTTAAAGTATTGCAGGCTTTGGTCTTTTCCAATATAAATCATAAACAAACATATATTTTTATATAAGTTCGTGGCGGAGAACATCCGGAACATTGCCCCCGAAAGATATTAAGTACATGTCAGGGTTTTATATTTTGGTGAAAGATGGAGGAAGTACAGGTACGCTTAATGACAAAAAAAAAAAGAAAAAAACCGGAAAGGAATAGAGTAGGGAGAGGGAAAAAGAATCTTTGTCCCTCCATTATTTTTCGATGGAAGATTTATGAGTGTATTTTTTGTGGCACGCAAGTCCACATGTAAATTTTTCATGGGATTATTAATGAGCGGAAGCAGAGCGGCGGCAGAATTATGCCTGCGTTTACCGGTAATATATGCCCTTTATCTTTGGACTATAGATCAAAAAGGGAATTGTATTTGCATACTGAATAAGGTTCAGCTGGGTTGTCGTTCGGTGTCCGGCTGTCAGTGTGTGCGCCCACGTAACAGGAAGACAGAGAGAGAGAGAGAGAGAGAGAGAGAGAGAGAGAGAGAGAGAGAGAGAGAGTTGTGCTCACTATTTTTTTTTAAAGGGGAGCGCCCTCTCCTTCCTTCTCGGAAAAACAAACAAGCCAAATTTTGATCTGGGAATCCTCGCCCAGTGATAGCGGTGAAACAAGAGGAAGACCGATATCGCTCCTTGCGAGTGTTTTTTTTTTTTTTTTTTTTTTTCTTTGCAGTTATAGTCCAAGTTAGCTGACGCTTTTCATTTTTCTAATTATGTTGGAATGCATAAAGATGTTGCTTATGTTTCCCCTGTTTTTGCTTTTCGCTCGGTTTAAGATTTGATCAGAAAAGCTTTTCCGTCCCAAATTACATTCTTCACACTCACTTCTCTGATGAAAAAAACAACACGGCCCTTACATTAAATACATGGCCACATTGCATGTGCACATGTATATTTTGTTCACGGGGATACATAAATAAAAGGTTTTGGTATCGAACCTGAAATGATTTGAATAGAGAGCGTATCTTTTTCGCCTGAAAAGCATCCACAATCATGTTGGTTTCAAAAGTTTTAGAAATGTCTTTTTCCATTGTCCTGCGTTCTGTTCAGTTATTTTTAATAGGGACTGCTGTGTTTACGTTCGCTGAAGAACATCATCTACGTAGTACGCAGATATTCTTAAGGATTATTATTTTTATTTATTTTGTGCACCATATACTTTATCATAGGTATATGATCAAGAAGAATTTCGTGTAGGAATACGTTCAGTATATTCGTACATTAGTTCAGCTAGTGAGTTCTGGAATTTTTTGTAACGACAGTTATCAGTTTTAGTTTTCTGTAAAAGAAAACTGTTATGCCGGCTTTGTCTGTCCGCCCTCAGATCGTAAAAACTACTGAGGCTAGAGGGCTGCAAATTGGTATGTTTATCATCCACCCTCCAATCATCAAACATACCAAATTGCAGCCATCTCGCCTCAGTAATTTTTATTTTATTTAAGGTTAAAGTTAGCCATTATCGTGCGCCTGGCAACGATATAGGACAGGTCACCACGGGGTTGTGGTTAAAGATTCATGGGCCGCGGCTCATACAGCATTATACCGAGACCACCGAAAAATAGTTCTGTTTTCGGTGGCCTTGATTATACGCTGTACAGAAAACTCAGTTGCGCCGAAGAAACTTCGGCGCATTCTTCACTTGTTTTATTTTACCCTTGTTTTATTTTAGTGGGTGGCGGGAGGTTGGTGGGGGGGGGGAATACTGTTGTGAGTCTTAGGCTAATTCAGATCCTGAAATTCATGGAATTAGTTGGCTCTGTGTTACAGTTCTGTTGGTGGCTCACTTAATTAATCGTGTTCGGTGAGTGCCGTGGTATTTGTTAAAAAAATTCAATTGTATTTTTTGTGCAGACAAACTTTCAGATGCGCGCCATGTATCTGCTTTTAACGTCTCTCTCTCTCTCTCTCTCTCTCTCTCTCTCTCTCTCTCTCTCTCTCTCTCTCTCTCTCTCTGAGTGTCAGTCGTTTCGTCATATTTCGTGTCTAGTGCCATTTTTGAAACTTTGATAATTTTCTCTGCGCCGGAGATGTGGATGAGGTATCATTATTCATGCGAAAGCCATGGAAACCATGAAGAGAGAGAGAGAGAGAGAGAGAGAGAGAGAGAGAGAGAGAGAGAGAGAGAGAGAAGGGGAATGTTGATGATGAAGACATTAAAGGGAAATTCTGTTGATTGAGGAAATGTGTCTGAAAAGGGAGTTTTGAGACTGAATTATCGTAAATTATGGAGAAACGTCTTTAAACTTCCAGGATGCTGTGATATGCTGCTATTGGTTGAAGTTAGAAGGACATTGGACGTGTATTATTATCATTATTATTATTATTGTTATTATTATTATTATTACAACACGTCAAAGAACTTCTTGCATGAACGCAGACTAGCACCGAAAGGCGAAAAGTCATGTCTTTCCTCTGCCTTGCCTCATATATTTACTTAATTTACATTGTAGGGAATTCACAGACAAGGATGCATGTGTGTATGAATACTTACATATATATATATATATATATATATATATATATATATATATATATATATATATATATATATATATATGAAGGAAGCAGACAGTAGCACTTCCATATATATCGTTCGACTGCTGATGAACCCCTGTGTTGAATACTTCATATATATATATATATATATATATATATATATATATATATATATATATATATATATATATATATATGTATATATATGTGTGTGTGTGTGTGTGTTGTATGTAGAAGAGAACCTAATTTAATACATGGATATTCTACAGAATGTTGCCCATCAATATAGAACAATTTTTGATCTAATCAAATTATCATCCGGCTCTATAAGTTTGTCCTTCTTCGACCTCTGCCCCTAAGGAATAGTTCAGCATATCGGAGATCTGTCTGGGTCCGGTCCTAGATACCAGATTGCCCATCGCTCTTGACTGACGTCCGCTTGTTATAGTACGAATGAACGGCATCCTCGGACGCTTGGAATTTCATTAAGCACGATGCACCATCAAAGAAGTTTTCGTGGAAATGCCCCTTTTCATTTTCTTTTTTAATTTTTTATTTTCGTTGTATGTTGCCCTTTTTTGCGTCGTCATGTATGAGACATTTTTTGGTCAAGCTATTTTGCTTGGTGATGTTCGTTCTCGAGTCTGAAGTAATCAGGTTGGTCGTGTTCTCTTTATATTTATGTAATTGTCTCTCCTGATATTTCGACGCTGATTGTCAGTATTAAGTGGCGTAAACAATCATTGAGATGTCCATACGGCAAGTCAGGTAAGAACATCAACAACCTGTTGAAATTTTGAACGAAGTCTGTTTCGAAAACTTCAGAACAAACGGCGTCCTCCTTTTGAATGACGGTGCAGTCGATTCTTCCTTAACATAAATTGCCAAACTTGTTATCATCAAGTTTTGGCTTTCCTTGTGGCGAAATGTTGCTGAGGAAAGAAAGAAAGAAAGAAAGAGAGAAAGAAAGAAAGAAGGAAAGGAAGGAAGGAAGGAAAGAAAGAAAGAGAGAACGAAAAAGAGCAAGTAAAGGAGAAGCAGCCAGCATCCTGTCGCTTTCTCCATCCGAACTTTGGGAGGTTTGACTGGTCATTTTTCCTTGGAAAGTTTTTTTCCCTTTGATTTCTCAAAGTGTTGATTTGCTCCTCAGTTGATGAAGTTTTGTTGGGACGTTTTTGCGCTCCATCTTTCGTCTTTATTGCAACCATTTTTCTTAATTCAGAAATTACACATTCTCGGAGGAATTGGTATTTAACATGTTAACCAACTGGATATCACCAGTGTATAATCGCAGAGTTGAGCCTACCACTAGCTGTTTGGTATTGATATACTTTTCTTGTGCTTGTGCGTTCCCTGTGCATAAACTGATTGTCATATACATGTCTGCTCGTGAAAAACTGCCAGACGCATTATTTTATGCGCTTGAGCAGCTTCATCTATGAAATGGTGATCCTGGGAATATTAACTTTTTTATTGGTACTCAGTGTTTTAGAAATTGGAATCTTGTTGCCAGCCTTATTCCTTCTAAAACGACTGTAGCCCACTGCGGACTGCTGATTGCTACGTATCCAATACACTTCTTAGGGCGTACTCGTAGGTCAGGAGGCTACAATGGGTTTTAATAAAACATAACAGTATCACTCCGTTTTCGCCTGTGCTTCGAACCTGGGGTGTCTCGTTAAAGCATCGGCTATGCTCGATGTTATTTCCTTTCCTTTTCACAACTCCTTGCTACGTATTATGTGACTGTTAACTTATACATTCAAATTTTTTTTATTAGTACCTAATTAAGTTTAATTTTTTCTTAAATCTCATATCATTAAGGCTGATATGTGTATTAAGTATTAAGTGATGTCATTTATCGACAGCTGGTTCAGGTGGGTATATTTCGGGTGGTCTTGCTAAGGAAGTGCACATCATCTGAAAAATAACGATTTGAATCCCCCCGCCGTCTCGTTCTTCGTCTGCGGAAATGTGAATGAAATGAACAAAAGCGCATTGTGCATAAACAATAGTTTAGCCAGCGTTAATGTGCTTATCATTTCAGCTCGCTCCCAAGCAGGCGAGACGAGTATAAAAGGCTACGAGAATAATGCGATAATAGGGAAGTTTTGTCGCTCCTCTGTAAGTGGAATTATCTCGGTGTCGTATTTGTTGAAGATCATTATATTTCACGTGTTGGATCTCCCCTGTGCGTTTAAAGCGGAATCATCATAAAACTGCTCAGATTGTCATTTGAATAAGCGATGAAAATCGTCGTCTGGTTGCTACATTATTCACTGAAATCGTTGTCTAGTTGCTACTTTATTCACTGAAATGATTTATTCATATTTTACGTCAAATTCTTTTAAGTTCTAAAACCAAATATCATTACCCAAACGCACTCCAATACTATAAGTGGAGATTATCATAAAAATGATTTGTTCGTAATTTGCGTAAAGTTCCGGAAATTCTAAAGCAAATTTTAATTTCTCGGTCTCCTGTAAGGAACATTAGAATGCAACAATCTCGCGTGTGAACTTCCGAATAACCATATAAAGTTTAAAACCAGTCTCCCACGTCTCGGTAAATATCCTGAACGGAATATGGATGAGATGGCTTTCTCGGATTTTTCTGCTCTTAATGCTGCAGTGTGTAGGCCTCTCTCGTGCTAATGGCACTGGAAATGAGGACGGAAGTAATGAACAAATAGGAGGAGATGAGAGAAATGTAATGAATAACGGAATGTGCAGAAGTGCAGAGAACAGAGAAAGGGGAAAATTTTATTATCATAATACTATCTCTCTCTCTCTCTCTCTCTCTCTCTCTCTCTCTCTCTCTCTCTCTCTCTCTCTCTCACACACACACACACACACACACACACACACACACACACACACACACACACACACACACACACACGCCAATACTCGAGTAAGCGCGCGTGTATTTAGATTTTCTGATATGAAGATGAACTGTGGTAGTCAATTGTTTTGTGAGGGAAGTACTAGCTTGAAATACGACACACCTATATTATCGGTTATTGAAAGAATTTAATACAGTGGGTTATCGTGAATGTGTATGTATAAAAAATCAGTGTGAGGTTGGATACATTCTGTATTATTCCCCGTACAAATATTTTTGCTTGTGTATTATTTCCCCTTGCAAATATTTTTGTCTGCACAATGATGCACATACATTGTGGCGTTGCAGATGTTCGGAACTTGAACGATATGTTTTTAGCATCATCATTCCTCTTTTCCATTCTTTTCCTCTTGTTCTCTTGCCTGTCTTTTGTACTTTGTCTTCGGTGCAGCGTGGATGTAATTGGGAAAGTTTGCAGCGTCTTCGCTGTTATGTGATGCTTAATTGCTGATGGAAATGTATTTCGGTTTAATCTTCTGAATTATTAAGTGACCGCCGTAAATTGTGACGGGGATTCTGCATCTTCGTGCCTGGAAGGAACTGCGGACGTCTCCTTTGTTTTTCCTCCTCCCGTCGGGGACGAGATCTTTGAGATCTTTATAATTCTGTTATTTCCACGCATTTGCATTCTTTTGATTCTCATCATCGCCTTTTTTGCTCTTCGCTCTTTTTCTCATCTTCCTTCTCACCACATCCGTGATCGCGGGATAGAAGGAATCTTTAAGCTCTAATTGTCATCGATGTAATTTCCAAAGAATATCCTTATTCGCAGCATCATTTATCTTTCTCTCTTCTTATTCCATTTCTCGGGTGTTTTAATTCCATCGTTTCCTGATTGCGCTTCCTGCTTCTCTTGCAAAATTTATCTGTGGTTTCTGATCTTTATGAAATTCTTTTGCGAAACCTTTTGGAAACATCGTTGCCCATTTGTCATGTTTGACATTATTATTTATATAATTATATATATATATATATATATATATATATATATATATATATATATATATATATAGTATGAATTTGTAATATATATGTGTATTGTGTGTGTGCTGGTGTGGTCGGATGAGGGTTGTTAGGCTGCTGATGTATGAATCAGTAATCATGTATTTTTAGCTATTTCGAAAACCGTGTTTTTTTTTTTTATTATTGCGAATATCTCTCAGTTTAAGAAATATATCAGTATTATTTTCAAATTTATCAGAGCGTTTGACGTTCTTGGTTTTACATCATTCCAAACAGCTTTCACTTGATGCCGAATGCTAAAGCATTCTTAGTTTTCTGCAAAGGTTAATTATTGAGATGGCTTTGTCTGTCCGTCCGTCCTCAGATCTTAAAAACTACAGAGGCTAGAGGGCTGCAAATAGGTATATTGATCAGCCACCCTCCTATCATCAAACATACCAAATTGCAGCCCTCTAGCCTCGTCAGCATTTTTATTTTATTTTTAAGGTTAAAGTTAGCCATAATCATACTTCTGGCACCGCTATATGTACCAACAACACAGGCCACCGCCGGACCGTGGCATTATAACCTATACAGAAAACTCGATTGCGCCGAAGAAACTTCGGCGCATTGTTTTACTTGTTTGCTTTTGAATTGATAATCGAGATGGAAGCATTCAGTTTACATCCGACCTGCGTCGTTAAAAAAGAAAATCTTTTTTCCTGTTATCTGTTTCTAAACCCTGGAGCGCCATTCCTTTTGATCGGAACAGAAGATATATATATATGCTGCCTTCCTTCATCCGTTAATCTCTTTAAGGGATCCCGAATCTGATTTAAGATTCGAGAAACTGTATTCTTCCTCTTGACTGAGTTTACCCGGATGTTATTATAGAGAATCTCTCTCTCTCTCTCTCTCTCTCTCTCTCTCTCTCTCTCTCTCTCTCTCTCTCTCTCTCTCTCTGGTAATTGTCTGCTAATATTAAAAGGACGAGTGGCACTAAAAAGAGGAGAATTCCGCAAAGAGATAAAAATTCGAGTTGAATGTTCCAGCGAACATTTTCGGTGAAGTATCAAAGAAACCCTTAATGAACTTTTCATGTGTTGTTAAGGGGAAGTGTAAGTGGCATAATCTAATCTAATCAGACACTCCCCCCTCGCTGGTGTTAGTCGGGGATTTACTTGGTTTTTGTGCTTTTCATTTGTCCGGGTTTATGTCCTATTTCGAACGTATTTTTGGGACGAAAAAATTAAGCGTGAATTTTCTGTCTCCCAAATCTCTTAAGTAACGTCGGATTTCCGGCAGATTCCTTATCCCCAGAATTGCTTGTCCTTTTAGGTGTTGCGTTCTCTTTTTGCGCTCTTTGAATAGAGAGAGAGAGAGAGAGAGAGAGAGAGAGAGAGAGAGAGAGAGAGAGAGAGAGAGAGAGAGAGCATAATTCATCCGAATTTTGTTTTTGAAAGTGTTAAAAGTCAAGAGTTATCTGCTTTCCAGAAATTATATTTGGGGCTGCGGAACACCCACTGTAATAAAGTCTGGGCAGGATGCCAGTTGTTGCAAGTCATTCATGAATTTCTACTTTATTTCCGGGTACGGTAAATGTTTTTGATGTGTAGTGTGTGTAGTGTTTGTGTGGGCTTGTGCGTGTGTGTGTGTGTTTGTGTGTGTGTATGTGTGTTCCGTAGACGTGAGACATTTGTGGAAAGGCTTAACGTATGCTCCTTACGCCGTCACTCAAGGGATGCGGGACATGCGGGTCATGAATCATTGATTGATGGACGGCCGCGGGGTCCTTTGGGAGACTGAGGTGTCAAAGGATTGTCTGGTGATGAACTCCAGAAGTTTAATGACGTCGTCGGTAGGTTCTCGCCCTGTGTTTGAAACATTACCGCTGTGTTGCTGGAAGCGATATTAGACTTGCGTGGACTTCATTCGTCTGGCACAGGATGTCACTTCACCGAAATATTTATGCCAAATTACCAGCTGAGGTCTCCTCCCACATGTTCCTGATTTGGTTGTTTTAGAAAGATTTACTGGAGTGATGGTGACATTTCCACCAATTAACTTTTAAGAGAGTTTACCTGATTCAGCCAGACCTTTATTTTATATTTTAATATATATATATATATATATATATATATATATATATATATATATATATATATATATATATATATATATATATATATATACATATACAGTGTATATATATACATTTGCAAATATATTTATGTATGTATATATAAATAAATATATTTAGATAGATACACACATATACACGTATATACACACACATATATATATATATATATATATATATATATATATATATATATATATATATATATATACACCACACATTACCACAGGTGACAAATAAGAGACGGGGTGTAGGTCCTGACCGGTTTCGACCTCATTTCCAAGCCATTGACGAAGGACTGATACAGGGTATTAGACGTCACAAATATATATATGTACAAAAGTGATTATAATCATATATATGTGTGTGTGTATTGGTATGTGTGCATGTATGTGTATGTATATGTATGTGTGTATTTATAAACGATCACTCTAACAACTGTTATTGCAGGTAACAAAGAAACCTTACCCTGTAACAATACCAATTTCTCAACCTTCCGTATGGCAAGGGGAGTTCGTTATCGGGAAGATTCCTGCGTGCGTCTCATCCGATGCAGCTGTCGGGAAATTTGATACGACAGAGAAGTTGTTTTGCATTGTTAATAGTAATCGGGAATGAAGGCAATTCTTCGCCTTACGGAACGGGAAGGGAAGAGGAGGGGGGGAAGAGAATAAATGCTTCTTTTGAGAGAGCGGAAGGCTCGTGCTCGCTCCAGGCCTCAGAGTATTCGGCTACAGAAGAAGAAGCCTTTAATTTCCCCGGAGGTTTGGTAAAGCCTGGTGCGAAAATGCCTCGCTGTCCTTCGAGTAATACTCCAACTCGAGAGTGGAGTGTAAAAGTGTCCGCTTCTCCACGCCTTAATAAATTGCCTCGTATTTGTGCTAAGGATTAGAGCTCCTGACATATATGTGTAGTGTTACTTCAAGCCGATGTGTAGTAGAGATTTAAATCCGGGAAAGTTTACCGAGGATTCCCACCAACTCGGTAAGACTGCTGTATTTTGGTTTTAAACTTACTTGCTTTTCCTGCTTGGGTTTGATAACATGCTGCAGCAGATGAAAGGATGGGATTATGTAATCAGGTCAGCTGGACGATCTTTGTTGGCACTTACAGGCGTTAATAATCTGCGCGGCCGTTGCAAAAGGTTGTTGCTTGCACTATATTCAATTCATGTAGATAATTATGTATAAATGATTCACGAAAATGTGGAAGGTGATGAATATATAAAGGCAGTGCCA
The DNA here is from genome assembly GCF_040412425.1 of Macrobrachium rosenbergii. NCBI lineage: Eukaryota > Metazoa > Arthropoda > Malacostraca > Decapoda > Palaemonidae > Macrobrachium > Macrobrachium rosenbergii. Next base: position 11,609,901 of record NC_089768.1, on the reverse strand, counting down.
CGAAGGAAAGAGAAACGACGGAGTGGTGCTAGGTCTTTCGACTTACTCTCCTTTACTTAGCAGACAGTAAGTCAAAAGGCCTAGCACCACTCCGTCGTGTCTCTTTCCTTCGTGGCATTGCCTTTATTCATGTAGATATGAATCTACTTATATTTTTCAAAACATAAGATACTCTCTCTGGCAAATTTATTGCACTAACTGCTGAATCTAAGAAGATGCGTCTGTTAGGAAGAAGTCAGTGATCAAAGCCTCATCTTGTTACCAAACAGATTTCTTGTCATTACAGCATCAACCTCACCTTCGATAAACTTCGGGATACAAGGGAAACTCATCCTCTCCATACATTCAGTGCAATAAATTGTTGTCTTGCATGTACTCCGTATTTCTTGGATATTAAAGGCTCTCCATTCTAACGCCGTTACGACACTATCTAACTAGAAGTCACTTTTTATTTTTCCCCCTTCCCCTGCGAAGACCTCGCAATTATTTTCCATTTTCAACATGCCTTCCCTCTCATTCTCCGTACGACATGGCCCGCAAAAATGTGGTAAATGTTGAGAATGTTAGTTATTCATGGTGCCCTGAATCTTTGTCGAATTAATGGAATCTTGGGTATGAATTTATTTGGCTCACATTTACTTTGGTATGACGAATACATGAACAGGTGGGACCTCTAAAAAGAGAGAGGAATGGAGACGTGGCACGAAAGGTTGGCTACACCTGAGGACAGAGCAATATTAAACATGCGACCAATTCAATTTTGCCTGCGTCCACTCCAAACCTTTATTACACGAGTTTCTTTGCTCGGCTTGTTATTGATCGCTAGTTTTAGCGTTGGATAATACAGGTACAAAGGCTGACACACGTCATGATAAATTTATTGGTTAAACGTTTTATCACTGGTTAGGTATTTGTCTTATAAACTCTCATTTTCTTTTAGTTACCTTATATGAGGGGTGTAAAAGATTGTTGCTCTTTTTGTCATTGTAAAAGCATTAATATGCAGAGGTTTCTTTGTCAGAAGTAACAGAAATTTGTAAGATTTTTGACAACTGTTATAAAAAGTCATTATAAGTATTTTTTCAGAATAAAGCACCGATTGTAAGTTTTTCGTAGTGTTTGCTAAGAATAATATTAACCGCTGTAGGCTGTATTTATGTATGTTCACAGTAAAATGACTGAAGGAACTGGGATTGGACGTTTACATAAGGGCAAGAATTAACCTCATAACAGAATTGAAATTTTGTGTTAAATTCGGTTGCTATTGGTGAAGTGTCTTGTAACCACAAATGTGAATGCCATTTATGCTACATACAATTTAGGAAACGTTTTATATTGTAGAATATATATTATACTCGTAGAAAAGATCATATGCAAAAAAAATGCGTTCTCTACACCGTATGTACTGTAAGTTAAAAAAAATGTGTGAAGCTTCGATTAGTAAGGAAATATTGCTTCATCTTTTAATATCAGTAACTCTTTTATATCTGAACATTATGTATTTCAGTTTTTTCTTTATTTACCAACTGCATACAGTGACATCTTCCATTCATTTCAAATTTCATCTACGTTTAACGAAGATCAAATATATCCCATTCATCATTGTAACACAATGGACTCTTGGTAGAACTTTCCTCCGAAATGTGCAGTCAGTCCAAATTAAGTACCACAACGCCACACAGAAACCGAGTACTGCCCTTTAATAAAGTGACTTAAATGAGACCTAAACCTTCGCTTTACTGCCCCTCCTTACAAGCTCGCGTTTTAGCGAGCCGGTGCCGTTTTCTTTGCGAGAGAATTAAGTGTGGAAGTGTATGTATGTTTCATCGCCCTTTGAGCTTCACCGGTCTCCTAACCCACAAAGAGAAGCGGTTTCTCTGCGGAAAATAACAGCATCTTTCAGCGTTTTCTAGTGGGTTCTTGAGTGATGAAGACGACGACGTAAGGGAAGGTCTGGGTGAGATTTCAGGAAGAGGGTTCCGTGTTAAATGGAACGTTCTTGAATCATTAGGGAAGTTCAACGTAACGTTTCTGAATCATTAGGGAAATTAAATGTGACGTAGCTGAATCATTTGGGAGGTTAAATGTAACGTTTCTGAATCATTAGGGAGGTTAGATGTAGCGTTTCTGAATCATTAGGGAGGTTAGATGTGACGTTTGTGAATCATTAAGGAAGTTAGATGTAACGTTTGTGAATCATTAGGGAGGTTGGATGTAACGCCTCTGAATCATTAGGGAAGTTAGATGTAACGCTTCTGAATCATTAGGGAGGCTAGATGTAATGTCTCTGAATCATTAGGGAAGTTAAATGTAACGTTTCTGAATCCTTTTAGGGAGGTTAAATGTAACGTCTGTGAATCTGTAGGGAAGTTAGGTGTAACGTCTCTGAATCAGTAGGGAGGTTAAATGTAACGTCTCTGAATCAGTAAAGTTAGATGTAACGTCTCTGAAACAGTAGGAAGGTTAAATGTAACGTTTCTGAATCAGTAGGGAAGTTAGATGTAACGTCTTTGAATCATTAGGGAAGTTAAATTTAACGTTCCTGAATCATTAGAGAAGTTTGGAGCCGAACTAACCCAGAGACGAGTGGAAATTCTCTAAAGAAAATTCTACCATTGAAAAACTGTTGTGGATTTATTTTATTCCGGAGTGAAGTTTGTACAAGTAACTAGATTAAGGTATGAGTTTTTCTGTTGAGTACCTTTCCTAAAACATTTGTGTGTGTGTGTGTGCGTGTGTGTAATTGCAGCCTTACCGTAGCCTCTGTTGTTACTGTTACGTTAGTGACCAATGATAAAAATAGTCATGTATAATTTATACTGTTAAGTCGATGAAATATCAGATTGAGCACTAATGGATAAGAAAAACTGTTCTTTCCTAATGGGTTTGATCCTTGAGATGATCACTTGAATATGTTGAGATAATACTGATGAAATCTGCATTTCATCCCATATATTATATATATATATATATATATATATATATATATATATATATATATATATATATATATATATATAGATAGATAGATAGATAGATAGATAGATAGATAGATAGATAGATAGATAGATAGATAGATAGATAGATAACTTTTGCCCATTATATTAGTTAGATATCCTTTTAAATCAATGCTTATTTTGGTTCTACCTCGGTTATACCCATGTGCACATTCATTTCTCTTCAGTAAATTACTACAAAAGCGAACAGTGTAAAGAGAAGTGTCTTAATATTTGGTCATCTGCAAGAAGTACAAGTTAATGTCTTACCAAAAGCAAATTAATTTTCAAATGTGTTCCATAGTTTGAAGTTGGTACTTGAACGATATATGCAACTCCTGTGATTACATTTACATTTTGTCTGCAGTGGGTTTGCTCAGGAAAATTTGCTGGCTTGAGTATCAGGTAAAGATGTAGACATTGGGAGTTTCATTCTTTTCATAGGAATTAAGTTTATTTAATCTTAATGATTTCAACGTGAATTGACATTTTTACATTTCATTGGATTTAAAGTTGGTTGTTATAGAAATTCAGTTTATTTAATCTCTTGGCTTAATGATTTCAACATGAATTGACATTTTTACATTTCCTTGACTTTAAAAATGGTTGTTATAGAAATTCAGTTTATTTAATCTCTTGGTTTAATTATTTCAACATGAATTGACATTTTTACATTTCTTTGGCTTTAAAGGTGATTGTTAATATCATGGAAATAGAGTTCTTTATATCAGTGAAATGTCCGTACTCATTTTGAATATGTTAAAATTTCCATCCATTGAGAAAGGGTCATGCATCCCTATCACCTTGAACCGGCGTCGATGACCTTGGCAGGGGTCATGTCAGAATATCCGGTCAGTATGTTAGTTTTAACTTGATTATAACGAAAAACAAGAGCTGAAGTTAATTATGTGCTTGATGTCTGAACAAATTAATTGTCCACTTTTCGAAGCCTAGATTTGGGGATTTCGGCAAAAGAACTAATCCACATACGTTAGTCATTAAAGCTGACTGATTTCTGGGCTTGATAATTTGACGTTTCCAAAATCTGGAACTTTCGGCGTTCAAATGCCGAAACAAAAAAAAAAAAAAAAACGCAGGAAACCATTGCTCCGCGTGCAGATTATTTTTTCGTAATAAAAAATGCAAAGTAAAATTGCTGTTAAAAGTGAAAGTCTTGGGTTTTTAGTTTCGAGAACGAGGGGAAATTCATGCAACGGAGAGAAAAACGATTCACCACCGGTATCGGATATGTACAGTTTTGAAAGTTGATTTTTTTCTCTTTTTTTTCGCCGCGACTGTCAAGTAATTGAATTTCCTGACAGACGTCAGATCCCGGATGAGGCCAAAACTTAAGTTTTGTATCATTAACCGAATTATTTTTACCTGGTCACATGTGCCGCGCGTTTTGTTTTATATCGGAATTTTTTTCTTTCGCCTTTTTATCAGGCTGTTTTTGTTCATGTCTTTTTTTTTTTTTTTTTACCTGCATGGAACTTACTTCTTAGTAGGATCCAAGAGTCCTTGGGTATTGTGTTTTGTTTGTTTCTCTTTGTCTAGGAAAAAACTAAACAGATTGTTGTAAGCTTGTTAACGCTTTCATTTATGGCATCTTGCGAGAAAATGACGTTTGGATAAAGGATTATGGGAATGCTGGTTCTTCCCTGAAATGAAAATATTCACTGTTTCTTTGAAGAGATTCTGTAGAGGTACAAAGATAAACATTCAGATTTAAAAGTAGTTTCCCTGAAATGAAAATATTCAGTTTCTTTTAAGAGACACTGCAGGGAAATTCTCAGGTTTCTGCTCTTGTTTTGTGACTGAAAAAGAAAATGTTTTGACATTTAGATACAGAGATGAACATTCAGATTTAAAAGTAAAGTTTCCCTGATATGAATGTATTCACTGATTTTTTAAGAGATTCTGTAGAGAAATTCTCAGGTTTCTACACTTGTTTTGTTACTGAAGAATAAAAAAAATAATACAAAAAAAAGTTTTGACATTTAGATACAAAGATGAACGTTCAGATTTAAAAGTAAAGTTTCCCTAAAATGAAAATATTCAGTTTCTTTGAAGAGATTCTGTAGTGAAATTCTCAGGTTTCTACGCTCGTTCTGTGATTGAAAAAGAAAAAAAAGAAAAAAAAAAGTTTTGACATGTAGATACAAAGATAAACATTCAGATTTAAAAGTAAAGTTTCCATGAAATGAAAATATTCACTGTTTCTTTGAAGAGATTCTGTAGAGAAAGTATCAGCTTTCTACGCTCGTCCTGTGACAGGAAAAAAAAGTTTTGACATTTAGATACAAAGATAAAACTTTGAAAGTAAAGTTCCGTTATGCAGTGATTTGAAATGTGGTGCAGCTGGTATGCGGACCCCTTATTCATGAAAAGCTTAAAGGTGCGGAGACCATTTTATCTGATGAAATTCAATATTGGAGAATAGTTACTACCGCTGGTATTATAGATATCATGGCAACCTTTTTTTAATAATTCAATACGTTTATACCAGAAAGGAATACTGAATCTTTTTTTTTTTTTTTTTTGTCAAACAATAAACTCGGGAATTATTTACGGAGTGGTGAACTTGTGATATTTCTTTGTAAAATCAGCTTTTTCATAAGCTGGCTCCTCCAGTCAGATTGTGGCTATAAGAAGCTGCTAGGAAGGAGCAAATTACCACAGTGAAGTGAACCGTGTGCTTGCAACAGAGCTCTGGTGTTTATATTACCGAGGAAGGCCCGTCATGGAGAGAGAGGTGTTGGAATGGTAACCAATTTAGAACCACCTATCTCTTCGTGTGTGTGCGCGTGTGTGTGAGAGAGAGAGAGAGAGAGAGAGAGAGAGAGAGAGAGAGAGAGAGAGAGAGAGAGAGAGATTCTTCCTCGAATGGAATATCCCTGTTCTCCTGTCTCAGCTGCGCTTCGCGGACAGTTTATATGTATTACATTTGCATCGTCTCTGTGAACCAGTTGTCTTAGCGAGGAACGACGAATCCAGCTGCTGCTTCTGCTGCTGCTGCTGCTGCTACTGCTGCTGCTGCTGCTGCTGAGATGAAATGAAATTTCTGATGGATTCTCTTCAGCCATTGCCTCGGGCTTTACGCTGATTCATTTTTCATGCTTGGCCGTCCGTCAGGGGTGGTGCATTCCGGGTCTACCTGTGTATTGGGAGAACTTGTTACTAAGTGTATTTAGCCTTCTCTCTCTCTCTCTCTCTCTCTCTCTCTCTCTCTCTCTCTCTCTCTCTCTCTCTCTCTCTCTCTCTCAGACCTGTTTAATTACTTTGCCTTGTTGTCGTAAACGTGGTGTATTTCACGGCTCCTCGCTGTTTGTTGCACAGGATGGGAATTGCTTGAGACTTACACACACTACTGTTTTGAAAGAACTTGAGGTGTAGCAGATTTATGCATTTATGTGTTGTATGGCGTATCATGCCTCATGATTGTAGTGCCTAATCTTGTAGGTGTTATTTAGCTAGGTTTAAAATTTTTTTTTCTTTTGTCAGTTGGCTCATACGTCCTGCACTGTTAATACATGTATGGGAAATTAAATCTTTGTATGAAAAAAACGTCATTAGGAGTATTTTTCAATTTAACAAAAATGTTCGTACGTATTCGAGTGCCTATGAATGTTAGAACTTAGTGATGTAATGAGGAAATGAAGATTTTAGTTATTGATTACATCCAGAGGACTAGGTCATATGTTTTATATATGTTAAGTACACTAGCAGGTCCAGGGCGGGGCGGGGGCCACCTGGGACGTGCCCCCTCCCCCATGAAAAATAATGATAAAATAATAATATTGAAGATTTAGATAATAACATAAATAAATATAAAATGGGGGAAAATCGATTAAAGTAATCATATGTATATATATGAGTGCATATATATATGTATATAAAAATTGGTGCCCCGCCCATGAAATTTTACCGGATCCGCTAGTGGTTAAGTAATAACTCACTTCCCATAAGAAAGGAGAGGTCATGGATAAAGTGGAACTGATGGTGCACAGAACAGTTTAAGGTAAACGGCATACCTCTGCCTGAAGCAGTAGTTCATTTGACGTTGGGACCCAAAACAGGGGACCTGATGGTCATTTGCGTGTGATCGATTAATTACAAGAGGAAATATTACTTTGTCAGTTTCACAGATACTCGGAAAGACATCGCACGTATGTGAAGGTCTTGGTTTAACCCTTTGCATATTTTATCAGTTTATCATCGTATTTATTGACACAATTCGTCCCTAGAGTGACGAATTGGCGTAAGCCATTTTTCCCCCCATTTTGAGAAACTACGCTTCGAAGATTTGGATCTGATTCAGAGCTTCTTATTAGCTCATCTTTCGGGGAAATTTGGTCGGAAAATGCAACAACGTAGACAGCTGAAATTTTGATGTAGTATAGAATATAAAAAAAACAGACACTTTGATGGGAAAAGGGAAAACTCACAAAACTTAAATAAAAAAAAATGGGATATGCCATTCATCAAAACAGAGACGAATTGGTCTTAATTGTTAATAACGAATTCCTTTTCACCAAGCAATTACCTAAACCTGTGCGTGATCATTCTTTTGACCAAAGGTTTTTATTTCGATATGGAGGGCAGTTATTTAAATAATTTTTTACAGTCGTAATGTTCATCAATCATTTAACTGGATGAAAACCAGTCTTCACAGAATTTAGCGGTCGAATTCCTATTTTCCATCGCCGCTTCTTGCGAAGGCACTGCAAGCAAATTCTTCAGGAGCCTTAGAGAGGAGCCTGTTCTCATTACGCAGGATTTACTTGACAACTCGCCACCTTCCCGGTCATTGAGATGTGTTTATAAGCTTGTTGAGTTCACTCCGCTTCATTTTCTTAATTGGCTTCCAAGGCGCGTGACGTCACTTAATCACTCGCGTTTCGTCAATTTTCCTCACTTCGGGAGGAACCCCGTTTGCTTTTGTTTTGCTCGGCGGGATTTGTTTCATCAGCGTTGTTTTTAGGCGGTGGCTTGTTCTTACTCTACACACGCGCGCGCACACACACACACACACTCACACACACACTGTGACGGGACTGAGATGTTTAATATCTGCTCTGGTGTATGAACTGGTAACACCGTTGAATCCGATTCATAACAGCAAGATAGCAGGCTTAGAAAATAAACAAATGCTTGAATTGAACAATCATCGTGCCGATTCCGTCCGTACGTACGAGTATATACTCGAGAGACGTGTTAGAGACAACCACACGGACAGGCAGGCATGATGTGGAAATGTATGCATCAGCCATCTATAATTTTATAAATAACATTGAACATCTGTAGAATTCATGAAATCTTTTACTTGCAGAGTAATAATTTGATGGCCTATCTTTAAATGGCTGCGTAATATCTTGAAATATCTGCTAAATGTTTTTAAATGGCTGCTAAAAATCTTTAAATGGATACTATCTTTAAATGGCTGCAAAATGGTTTTTAAATGGCTGCTAAATATCTTTAAATGACTGGTAAATGGCTGCTAAATGTTTTTAATTGGGTGCTATCTTTAAATGACTGCTAAATGTTTTTAATTGGATGCTATCTTTAAATGGCTGCTAAATGTTTGTAAATGGCTGCTAAATGTTTTTAAATGGCTACTAAATATCTTTAAATGGCTGCTGAATGCTTTTAAATGACTGCTAAAAGTTTTTAAATGGCTGCTATCTTTAAGTGACTGCTAAATGTTTTTATATGGCTGCTAAATATCTTTAAATGACAGCTAAATGTCTTTAAATGGCTGCTAAATATCTTTAAAGGCTGCTAAATGTTTTTAAATGGCTGCTAAATATCTTTAAATGGCTGCTAATTTTTTTAAAATGCCTACTAAATATCTTTAAATGGCTGCTAATTGTTTTAATTTGCTTCTAAATATCTTTAAATGGCAGCTAAATTTTGTAAAAGGCTGCTTAATTTCTTTAAATTGCTGCTGAATGTTTTTAAATGGTCACTAAATATCTTCAAATGGCTGCTAAATGTTTTTAATGGCTGCTAAATAACTTTAAATTGCTGCCAAATGTTTTTAAATGGCTGCTAAATATCTTTAAATGGCTGCTAAATGTTTTTAAATGACTGCTAAATGTTTTTAAATGGCTGCTAAATATCTTTAAATGGCTGCTAAATGTTTTTAAATGGCTTCTAAATATCTTTAAATGACAGCTAATTTTTAAAAAATGGCTAATAAATATCTTTAAATGGCTGCTAAATGTTTTCACATGGCTGCTAAATATCGTTCGAATGATATCCACGATATCTTTGTTTCTACTTTATTAATATTTTTTCGGGCAGCTCAAACACTGAAAGTAAACTGTTAATACGTCTTTTTAGCAAAGCTTAGCTCATTCTTTTTATCGTACGTGCAGAATATGCAAATACTTGTTAACTTAATCCCCAGTCGGGGTCGCAGATTTTGATAAGCCTCCTCCAACTGATTCTGTCGTGAGCGGCTCATTTCATAATCGGTTTTGACCGCTGTTTTTCGGACGGATGTCAGCCCTCCCTATTTATCCGGGCTTGGGACCGGCAGTGATTTAGGATCCCCCGCTTCCCCCCTTGGCTGGGTTGTACAGGGTTTGTAAACACTTTGACTAGAATAAATGTCAACTGTTAAATCGGCAAACATTTTTATCCGAAAAAAATTATATACCTTGTTTAGTTCATTGACTAAATTTGACGTATAAGTGATGTCTGGCTTAAGGAACTTTAGCCAAGCTTCGTACGTATGACCTCTATAAACTCATCATTTTCTCGTGTAAATGGTTTATTTTTGTTTTAGTTGACGATGCAACATCTGCCTTCTCCCCTCATCTGGTTATGCCTTTCAGAGATCTGTCCTCTTTCTCAACATTTGTCTTCAGTCTGTCAATACCCTCCAAACCGCCTTTTGTCCTATCCATTTATATGCAAATGATTCTCCTCTTCATAAATGTCTTCCCTCCTTCTTAGTCATCCTTGGAAGGTACATATTCTCGATTTGCGTTACTTTGTGTAATGCTGTCAGTGTTGATCTTAATAAGTTCTTCAAAGCAGACAGATGATTCCCCCCCCCTCCCCCTTTAGGATCAGTCCCCTTCGTAGCTCCTTTTCTTATGCTCAGAACTTCATAGCAGTATTTTCCAATTTAGAAAATTAACCCCTTGTTCTATCAGTACTGTGGGCTTAAAAGTAAACAGTAGCATTTCTTGGAAGTCATACCCAAGGTCTGCCTAGAATTCTACGTCTTGGGAGCCATCTATCTATACGTGCTACATGTTCTTCTATGATCAGTTCCTTCAGATTTATTGTTTACAGTGTTTGTGCGGATGAATATGTAAATAGTGTAGTTGGTACTCTCCTACTGGATTTATTTGATTTGCTCTGTACTTTGCACGTCGAAGCGTCTTGATAATAATCTCCACTCCCTAGGCTAAAAAATGAGTATAATTATTGTTCCACTATTTTAAGTTATACAGTAGGTGATAAAGACGACTGTAAGATTACAGAGGAATGACGTTATTTACACAACCAGGAAAGTGCATGATAAGATTTTGATTGAGAAAGTAAGGCAGATAACTAAAGAATTGGTAGTGGAAGAGTAGTGTGTGTTTTAGGCACGGAAGCGTGTGTTTGGATCAAGTGTTTGTTTTGGAACTGATAACAGGTGACAGTTACACACGCGCGGGTCATTCTGTATGATCAGTTCTTTATACAGTTCCCCCATGAAACGTTTCACCAGTCTCTTGTTAAATACGTTTTTATCATCACTTAATAAAAACGTTAAGACAAAAATTCTTGGCATTTACTGAACATAACTTGGACAGACATGTTCGTCTCTGTCTCACAACACATGCATACAGATTCAATCACACACCCGCGCACAAAGACATATTCCTGCATATATTTGTGTTTACGTATCTTTTGTGTGGAATTTATTTGTACACTTTATAGAAAGTAAGTTACAGTCCTTTTCTGAAATAATGGCCAAAGAGAGGAGAGTTGGACAAAGACGCAAACAAAAGGAACCCTTGTTTGCCAAACAAAAAGAAAACTAATTACGCTATGTGCAGCCTCCCACTCATTCCCTCGTCTCAACTAATTAATTTCCATTTTTTTTCTCTCTCTCTCTCTCTCTCTCTCTCTCTCTCTCTCTCTCTCTCTCTCTCTCTCTCTCTCTCTCTCAGCTGTGTGGAACTTCAACAAAGTTTCATATACCTGAAAGATGCAATTTTAATGTCGAAAATATCCCTGTTTGCCAAATTGGTTTGAGATTGATTTCCGTCTGGCTCGTCTGCGTGGCTTCCACTGTTATGTTACACGCAAAAGTGTTTTTAACCATTTACATACCGGGCGAAAACCATTAAAAACTTCCTATTTGTCATTGGAATGGCACCCCTGTTGCCGGAACTTACGGTCCCGTGATGGTCAATATGCATTAGTTACTTGGTTAAACCTTTAGGGCGCCGCGCCCGTGCGTGTGATTCATGTGATAATGTCTCGGATGATTGTAACCTTTACCATCCCTTTTCTTTTTATTTTTGCTTCACTCTGTTTTGTGTGTGTGTGTGACTGTGTGCATATATATATATATATATATATATATATATATATATATATATATATATATATATATATATATATATATATATATATATATATATATATATATATATATATATATATATATATATATATATATATATATATATATATATATATCAGCAGGTTAGGGTGAAGGATCATTCCATTATTCCTTTTCAAGGTACTTTATTGTTGCTGCGACGTTTCAGGACTAAAGTCCCATTTTCAAGCTATAAAAATAGAAGTTAAAAGTTAAAATAAAAACTCGGGCTAAAATTAAGGAAAAAGAAAAAACTTTATACATATATACAAATAATATAAAAGTAAAGTACAAAGGATAGGGAGGAGTAAGTACCATAAGGTGCTGAAGGCACAGACCGAGTGACTATTCGGGCCGGGTTCAGCTTCGACTTAAACTCACGGGAGATACAGAGGTGTTGAGGAAGACTGGGTGTTTAACTGTGGAACTAGTTGTTTAATAAAGAGTGTTTCCAAGATTGCTAAATTTCTATCGTGAATTGAAGTTGTTAGTCGAGAAATTTTTACCTGCCATTGAATTAAAGCTAATACCCTGCAACCCAATGAGTATTAGATCTCTGTTTAAACATAAGGAGAAACTCGATCCACTAATGACCTCAGGAGTCGTATATTTATTTAATTGCCCTAGATGTAATCTTGGGAAGTACGTCGGCTCCACACGGAGGTTACTCAAAGTGAGATTGGACTCTCATCGAGGCGTTAGCTATCGAACAGGCGTCAAATTGACTAATCCTGAATTTTCATGTATACGAGAACACGCAAAGAAATGCAAATATAACATAAACTACAAAGATTTTAAAATTATAGGCCAAACTCCTAACGAACAATATTTAGCAATCTTGGAAACACTCTTTATTAAACAACTAGTTCCACAGTTAAACACCCAGTCTTCCTCAACACCTCTGTATCTCCCGTGAGTTTAAGTCGAAGCTGAACCCGTCCCGAATAGTCACTCGGTCTGTGCCTTCAGCACCTTATGGTACTTACTCCTCCCTATCCTTTGTACTTTACTTTTATATTATTTGTATATATGTATAAAGTTTTTTCTTTTTACTTAATTTTAGCCCGAGTTTTTATTTTAACTTTTAACTTCTATTTTTATAGCTTGAAAATGGGACTTTAGTCCTGAAACGTCGCAGCAACAATAAAGTACCTTGAAAGGAATAATGGAATGATCCTTCACCTAACCTGCTGATGTCTACCGGTTGATAGAACCCTCTCAATCCTCACTATATATATATATATATATATAAATATATATATATATATATATATATATATATATATATATATATATATATATATATATATATATACAGTAAGTGTGTGTGTGTATATATATGTATATATGTATGTATATATATATATATATATATATATATATATATATATATATATATATATATATATATATATATATATATATATATATATGCAGAGGTACTATGCACTCATGCATTAATAAACCTCTTGCCACGGGTCAGAATAAATGCCGAGTAACCTTTCAAATAGGATCCCCTTATTCGCCATTTGGTTTCGAGATTCCAACTGAAGTATAAAAGATGTATCTTTTGTCCTTAAATCTAATGGTTCCATTTTGTATCTTTGGTTCTTTAATCTAATGGTTCCATTTTACGTCCACATATTTTCCGTCTTATGATTGTGGTTTCGGGCATAAAAACATAAGTTAGTTAAGTTAGTCCTCAGAAGTAGATAGGTAATGTGGTTTGAGACTTGTACCTTTAAACGCCAATCATATATCTTACGCAGGAAAATCGCATCATTTTAGAAATGCAGAGGGCTTTGGGGAGTTTGCTCTTCGATGAAGTTTACAGATCTTGCAACCGCGAGCAATTATTTCTGAAAAGGACCGAACATTATTTTTTTAAGAAACATAATCAGAGAGGGAGAGACGTAGGAAAAATATTTCTTACTAGAGGTGTTTTGCTATCGAGTTATTGTTTACAAATGTTTAACCGCTGGTTCATTATTGCTTGCTGGATTTTTTACTCGATTTATTTTCTTTAATTGTTTTGCCCTGCCATAAAATATTCTTCGGTTCTCTTGATATGGTGTAACTTCATCTTTTCGAGTCGTTTCATTATTCTTAGTTCAGTCTTAACTAAAGAAGTTTGTTTATACAGGCTGTAGTATTTCCTGCTTCACCTCGTCTGCTCTATCCCCACTTGCTGTTCCTCATTATCCCGAAAATGAAAGCCGTGAAAAGTATTTCGAATTTTTGCCATCGAGTAGAGTGCTATAAAAGTCCTTCACATGACAAAATAAGTGGGAGTCAGGAAATATAAGATGTATTATAACTTCTTATATCTGTTTTTTGATTCTGTGCAGTCGAGTAAAATGTCATGGAAGTCAGTGTCATGACGAAACAGATGAGAGTCAGGAAATCTAAGATATATTATTACTTCTTTTATGTGTTTTTTGATTCTGAGCAATCGACTAAAATGTTGTGGAAGTCATTCTCATGACAAAGTAGATGAGAGCCAGGAAATCTAAGATGTATTATTACTTTTTTGTATCTGTTTCTTTACAATTTTTTAATATATTTTCATCCATTGACGATTTTATGGTTTTATGTCCACTTGTATGTGTTTGTGTGTGGACAGGAAATATAAGCTCCGTGTGTATTTTCACGAAAACCTGACTGAAGGTTGGTCTCGTGATTGGCAACAAGTGAGAGAGAAGGGAATGTAAATCATGGGAGAAGGGAGAAGGGCGTGCATTGATTAACCTTGGCGGAGGTTCCTAAGCTGAGCAGTGTTATGTATAGGCATTAGTTTATTTTAGATTTTTATCTCTAGTTAGACGTGTACAGTTTATATATTTTTTCTTCTTTTAACGTGCTTTTTCACATATTTTGTATGGGGTAAGCACGATGCCTTCTCTTGAAGGACTTTGATTTGGCTTTGGGGTATACCCTAGTCTCGATCGGCTGCCCTGCCTGACATCGCTTAGACCCGGGTGGCTCATGTACATGTATTGTACCAAATCACCAGCTCCCTTTCTCCCAGCAGCGAGTAGAGTTGAGCGGTTAGGTCGACAGTTCGAGACGTGTGAGGTGTCTGTTATGTTTTTAGAAGATGTTGGTATGTATATATATGTATATATATATATATATATATATATATATATATATATATATATGCGAAAAACATACTTCCATGTTTCTTATCGTTAGCTCTTCGCTTTTCTCTTCGCCTTTGTTGTTCGCTTGCTTCATTTTGTGAATCTGATCACCTTTTCACATGTTGGACATTACCTTCAGTGAAAAAAACTTTGTAATATTACTGACTTACATCATAAGGACATCATTTGTATGATTAAGTTCAGCTTAGTTAACACGCAGTCAGTAAAAGTATGGTGAACAAGGTAGGTGTTTCATTCCATGCGTTTTATTTTGTCTTTTACAGCAACTACGAGGCTTCTTTGTATGTAGTTCTTCATTTATTCCCTTCTTTTGTATTCAGTATATGTATTCACACAACTATAATCTAATATTATATATATATATATATATATATATATATATATATATATATATATATATATATATATACTGTATATATATATATAAATACATATATATATATATATATATATATATATATATATATATATATATATATATATATATGTATATATATGTATATATATATATATATATATATATATATATATATATATATATATATATATATATATATATATTTAATATGTATACATGTGTCAGAGATTAATTAATCCAATCGTGCATTTATATTTATTTATCGTTACAAGATCAAAATGCAAGACAAATGGCCTTTGTGATGTTGCTCGGCAAATGTGCTCACTCGCGAGGAATTGCTAATCGGACTTGCTTATAACAATGACGGAGCATAACGTTCATAACGCTAAAGCAAATCATCGACGCTAGTTGTTATTGCTGGCCTTTGTATTTGTGTTTCCTGAAGTAGAAGCAGCCCTGGGTACGTACACAGGAGCTAAATGGATTGGCAAACACCGGCCATGATATTCTCTAAGCCATTGGGCATTTCCCTCAATTAATTACACGTCGTAAAATAGTTGGGTTTACCAAGCATTTTTCCGCCTCATATGTAAACAAATGACTTCCTCCTCCCCCCTCCCCTCCCTACCCCCCCTCAAACCATCCAGATTGAATAGGAATGACCGGTTTTTATTACGGGGAGCAAAAGTGGTGTTATCATTTCGTATTTCAACATTGCAGTTTTTTTTTCAGTTTATAGTTGCGTTCCATGTGGGTAAACTACATTCATTTTAAGCATTCGTTTTCTGTAATGCGTCGTTTAATCCCCACTAAATATTCCCCACTGCCATTACGCCTAGGAGGCCAGAAATTCATCATTCGTTTTGGGGTTTTCATTGTTATTTGTAGACTTGGGTATTAAAGCTACAGAATTATTCAGTAAAACCTCAAGGTTTTCTCTTCCATTCCGGATTCCTCTAAAATCAAATTTGGTAGCAAATGTAATTGTACAGAGATTCGCCTTAACTTCACTGCTGCCTTGTTTTTGGGTGCCGTCCCTAGTTACCAGAGGAAGAGTGAAAGGAAAGGAGCTTTCAAAAAACTGGAAAGAAAAAAGAGAGAGGAGAATGACAGTTGGAAGTCAAAAAGAGGCACCAGAACAACAACAATTGGAAATGGAATGTCCGAAACGCTTTCGTGGAATGTCATTTCGACAGCTCGTTGTCTCCTCCTCCTCCTCCTCCTCCTCCTCCTCCTCCTCCTCCTCCTCCTCCTCCTCCTCCCATTTCCCGCTAAAATCTTCCCGCCAAATGCTCCAATACTTTCTATGGTCCTCGAAGAAAGCCGAATGGGCCTAGCTCGGCGAATAAAATACAAACAAACAAAAGCTTATGTAAGCTCTGTGTGTGTGTGTGTGCGTGTGTGTCTAGCTCAGAGATAAATGATTTAGAGGCAAGTGTATGCCTATGTGTTCAAAATTTACACGGCAGCTCAAAAAGAAAAAAAAAAAAAACAACCTTTAATCATGGTCTGCCTCATGGCAGTAATTAAGGGATTCCACGGCAAGACTGAAAAATGATGTGGGAATGCGTAAAAGTGTTACTTTTATTTCTTTTATAATGAGTAAATGACTGCCTGGGGATTTACTTGAAAGAAACTATGGACTCTATATTTGGAGTTGAGGTACATTAAAAATTATGACTGTAATAATTCGCTTGCAGTTTGGGTTATACAAGAAAAGCTATTGTAATTTTTTTGGGGGGGCGGGCTAGATTTAATGTAATTGGTTTCTTTCAGCTCCTTGTATGTCTATTTTCTTATTTTGTTTTGTTATTTCCCTGAATTTATTATCTGTAAGCACTGCTAGGTAATTCTGGATTCACCCTTATAGCTGAAAATTTACTATTTTAAGGTTTGGGGTTCTGATTTAATGTGTGATTTTTTGCTTCGTTGCATCTGTTTGTGTTTGTGTGTGTAAAAGAGAGAGAGAGAGAGAGAGAGAGAGAGAGAGAGAGAGAGAGAGAGAGAGAGGTCGTACAGTTAATTTGCGCATGTGCTTGAACATTAACTAGTTACAGTTGAACGTATTTTTCTTGGCCGTAAATAAGATTTTTAAATGATCGTACCAGGGTAACTGTCAGTTTCCAGTTAATGAATCTACATTGATGAAAAATTTGGACATTAAATTTCTGAACAGTTAAATAAACATAGAATTATAGCATCTCATTTATTATTGTCTCTCTGTTGTTTCGTTAAATCATTGGACTGTTGACTTCCCAAATTGTAATCGTAACATCTTTTTATTACTGTCGCTCTGTTGTTTCGGTAAACCATTCGTCTTCTGACTTCCCTGATTGGCCCTGGAGATTCTGGGAGAACGTTTTCCTATAGAAATCATCCGTTGAGTCGCCAATCGGTAAGTCAGATGGATTTGTGGATCCAGCCGCTGTCGTTCAGTCAGTCTAGCTTTATGGATCTAGCCGCTGTCGTTCAGTCAGTCTAGCTTTGTGGATCTAGTCGCTGTCGTTCAGTCTGTATAGCTTTGTGGATCTAGCCGCTGTCGTTCAGTCTGTATAGCTTTGTGGATCTAGCCGCTGTCGTTCAGCCTGTATAGCTTTGTGGATCTAGCCGCTGTCTTCAGTCTGTATAGTTTTGTGGATCCAGCCGCTGTCGTTCAGTCAGTCTAGCTTTATGGATGTAGCCGCTGACGTTCAGTCTGTATAGCTATGTGGATCTAGCCGCTGTCGTTCAGTCTGTATAGCTTTATGGATCTAGCCGCTGTCGTTCAGTCTGTATAGCTTTGTGGATCTAGCCGCTGTCGTTCAGTCTGTATAGCTTTGTGGATCCAGCCGCCGTCGTTCAGTCAGTCTAGCTTTATGGATGTAGCCGCTGACGTTCAGTCAATATAGCTTTGTGGGTCTAGCCGCTGTCATTCAGTCAGTCTAGCTTTATGGATCTAGCCGCTGTCGTTCAGTCTGTATAGCTTTGTGGATCTAGCCGCTGTCGTTCAGTCTGTATAGCTTTGTGGATCCAGCCGCTGTAAATCACGGAATTTTTGCCAGAGGAAGGAAGCAAGTAATGAATATTTCATGTCATTATGTAAAACTGCGGCAGAGAAGGTGAAGAACTGATAGACGCTTTTGTCTGACATGCTCGCGAAAGCAGGCCGTGATTCAGAGTTAAAAAAAATGTTGTACATGGAATCAAACGGAATTTTTTTTATTGCTTGCAAACGCAGTTAGAATGGTTTTTAGGGTGCACGCGTGCGCGTTTATAGAACAATATGCCGAGTGATGGTAAAAATCGTTCATATCATATGGGACACCAAAGGCTACGAGGAATGTCCAAGTTGTCAGGAAGACCCTGGAATATCGAGGACTGTACCTGATTCCAATATAAACTAGACCCTCCCTAATTTTTTTTCATGTTTCTATTAGTACAGATATGCTCTTGTTGATTTTTCTTTTGAAGCACTAGTAATATTACATATTTTCCTTCTTTTCCTCGGTGTTACATATTACAACCCTCGTTTCGCTCGCCTTCCGGTCTCGCATTTCTCATGTGGCCGCCTTTCCTCGCATTCATTCCTTAATGAGCTGGTTGCTTAGGGCGAGCATGGATTCTTTTTAGATTCCAACGTGATGCAAGAAAGACCTTCAGCGTGTTCCCAAGGGAATTGCACGGCTTCACTTCGCGAGAAAGGAGGGACTGTGGGAAACGTGACTTGCTATTGATATTTACGCCAGGTCTTGACATCATTAACTCTCTCTCTCTCTCTCTCTCTCTCTCTCTCTCTCTCTCTCTCTCTCTCTCTCTCTCTCTCTCGATATATATATATATATATATACATACACATGTATGCGTGTATGTATATATATATATATATATATATATATATATATATATATATATATATATATATATATATATATATATATATATTTAGAAAAAACTAATGGCTGATCATCACTGTTTATATATATACATATATATATATATGTATATATATACACATATGTACAGATATATATATACATACATATATATATATATATATATATATATATATATATATATATATATATATATATATATATATATATATATATATATAGTGTTGACTAGCCGTTAGTTTTTTCTAACTTGATAGAATAATCTAAACAGTATAAGATTTTATATTATTTTAAATATACCATGAATTAGCTTCGTGTGATTCAAGTGACACAGTTATTAGATAGTGTCAATATTTATCAGAATATCATTGTCTGATTTCTTTATTCTTATCAAGAATACGCACTGACTTCACACGTAAGGTCAATTGCTTCAATAAGCTATCCTTAGCCATCGGGAACCCTGGTGATATTCGCAGTATGACCGCCCACAAAGCATTGTACGAGAAATGTCATGACCTCAATTACCGGCGTTTTAAAGTATGCGAAAGAAAAGATTTGATCTCTTTTTATTGTGAGATTCTTTCCCTCCTGCAAAGATTTCAAGTCTTTTCTTATTTTTCTTATTATCTAATGAGAAATTATATATTGTGTCGAATTATTTTGTGTAGTTTTATGAAACCAGCTCATATCGTATGGCTGTTTGATTGCCTTCAAATTCGGTGTTGGGAAAATGGGTTCTGAGCTGTTGAAAATTATCGCTACTTGCAATGTGGTAGATATGCATTATGCTCGTCGCGCGGAAAATTTTAGACCCGTGGGAAAATCTTGTTAATTTAGATTGAATTGCAAATACACTGCGGCAGTTTATGAAGAGGACGAATCGTTGAGAGCAGACGT